>NC_079190.1:38275543-38575543 GCF_029499605.1 Hyla sarda | reverse complement strand
CATAAAGCATGCTCACTACTGCTCCATAAAGCACGCACACTACTGCTTCGTAAAGCACGCTCAATACTGCTCCATAAAGCACGCACACTACTGCTCCGTAAAGCACGCACACTACTGCTCCATAAAGCAAACTCACTGCGGCTCCATAAAGCACGCACACTACTGCTCCATAAAGCACGCTCACTACAGCGCCATAAAGCATGCTCACTACTGCTCCATAAAGCATGCACACTACTGCTCCATAAAGCATGCACGCTACTGCTTCATAAAGCACGCTCAATACTGCTCCATAAAGCACGCACACTACGGCTCCATAAAGCACGCACACTACTGCTCCATAAAGCACGCTTACTACTGCTCCATAAAGCACGCACGCTACTGCTCCATAAAGCATGCTCACTACTGCTCCATAAAGCACGCACACTACTGCTTCGTGAAGCACGCTCACTACTGCTTCAGAAAGCACGCTCAAGTCAATACTGCTCCATAAAGCATGCAGACTACTGCTCCATAAAGCACGCACACTACTGCTTCATAAAGCACGCTCAATACTGCTCCATAAAGCACGCACACTACTGCTCCATAAAGCACGTACACTACTGCTTCATAAAGCACGCACACTACTGCTCCATAAAGCACGCACGCTACTGCTCCATAAAGCATGCTCACTACTGCTCCATAAAGCACGCACACTACTGCTTCGTAAAGCACGCTCAATACTGCTCCATAAAGCACGCACACTACTGCTCCGTAAAGCACGCACACTACTGCTCCATAAAGCAAACTCACTACAGCTCCATAAAGCATGCTCACTACAGCTCCATAAAGCATGCTCACTACAGCTCCATAAAGCATGCTCACTACTGCTCCATAAAGCACACACACTACTGCTCCTGTTCCTCCCCACCCCCCTGCATGACTACACTGGGAAGTTTGAAATAAGGAGCCATAAAGCACGCACACTACTGCTCCATAAAGCACACACACTACTACTCCATAAAGCACACACACTACTGCTCCATAAAGCACACACACTACTGCTCCATAAAGCACGCACACTACTACTCCATAAAGCAGGCACACTACTACTCCATAAAGCAGGCACACTACTACTCCATAAAGCACACACACTACTACTCCATAAAGCACGCACACTACTGCTCCATAAAGCACACACACTACTGCTCCATTAAGCACGCACGCTACTGCTCCATAAAGCACGCACGCTACTGCTCCATAAAGCACGCACACTACTGCTCCATAAAGCACGCTCGCTACTGCTCCATAAAGCACGCTCAATACTGCTCCATAAAGCACGCACACTACTGCTCCATAAAGCACGCACACTACTACTCCATAAAGCACACACACTACTGCTCCATAAAGCACACACACTACTGCTCCATAAAGCACGCACACTACTACTCCATAAAGCATGCACACTACTACTCCATAAAGCATACACACTACTGCTCCATAAAGCATGCACACTACTACTCCATAAAGCATGCACACTACTGCTCCATAAAGCATACACACTACTGCTCCATAAAGCACACACACTACTGCTCCATAAAGCACGCACACTACTGCTCCATAAAGCACGCACACTACTGCTCCATAAAGCATGCACACTACTACTCCATAAAGCACACACACTACTGCTCCATAAAGCACACACACTACTGCTCCATAAAGCACGCACACTACTACTCCATAAAGCACGCACACTACTACTCCATAAAGCATACACACTACTGCTCCATAAAGCATGCACACTACTACTCCATAAAGCATGCACACTACTGCTCCATAAAGCATACACACTACTGCTCCATAAAGCATACACACTACTGCTCCATAAAGCACACACACTACTGCTCCATAAAGCACGCACACTACTGCTCCATAAAGCACGCACACTACTACTCCATAAAGCACACACACTACTACTCCATAAAGCAGGCACACTACTACTTCATAAAGCACATACACTACTGCTCCATAAAGCACACACACTACTGCTCCATAAAGCACACACACTACTGCTCCATAAAGCACACACACTACTACTCCATAAAGCAGGCACACTACTACTCCATAAAGCACACACACTACTACTGCATAAAGCAGGCACACTACTACTCCATAAAGCACACACACACTACTACTCCATAAAGCACACACACTACTACTCCATAAAGCACGCACGCTACTGCTCCTTTAAGCAAGCACGCTACTGCTCCATAAAGCACGCACACTACTGCTCCATAAAGCACACACACTACTACTCCACAAAGCACGCACGCTACTGCTCCATAAAGCACGCACGCTACTGCTCCATAAAGCACACACACTACTGCTCCATAAAGCACACACACTACTGCTCCATAAAGCACACACACTACTACTCCATAAAGCAGGCACACTACTGCTCCATAAAGCATGCACACTACTACTCCATAAAGCACGCACACTACTGCTCCATAAAGGACACACACTACTACTCCATAAAGCACACACACTACTGCTCCATAAAGCACACACACTACTGCTCCATAAAGCACACACACTACTACTCCATAAAGCAGGCACACTATTGCTCCATAAAGCACACACACTACTACTCCATAAAGCACACACACTACTACTCCATAAAGCACACACACTACTACTCCATAAAGCACACACACTACTACTCCATAAAGCACACACACTACTACTCCATAAAGCAGGCACACTACTACTTCATAAAGCACACACACTACTGCTCCATAAAGCACACACACTACTGCTCCATAAAGCACACACACTACTGCTCCATAAAGCACACACACTACTACTCCATAAAGCATACACACTACTACTCCATAAAGCATACACACTACTACTCCATAAAGCACACACACTACTGCTCCATAAAGCACGCACACTACTACTCCATAAAGCACACACACTACTGCTCCATAAAGCATATACACTACTGCTCCATAAAGCAGGCACACTACTACTCCATAAAGCACACACACTACTGCTCCATAAAGCACGCACACTACTACTCCATAAAGCACACACACTACTGCTCCATAAAGCATATACACTACTGCTCCATAAAGCAGGCACACTACTGCTCCATAAAGCACACACACTACTGCTCCATAAAGCACACACACTACTGCTCCATAAAGCACACACACTACTGCTCCATAAAGCAGGCACACTACTACTCCATAAAGCAGGCACACTACTACTCCATAAAGCACACACACTACTACTCCATAAAGCAGGCACACTACTACTCCATAAAGCAGGCACACTACTACTCCATAAAGCACACACACTACTACTCCATAAAGCACACACACTACTACTCCATAAAGCACGCACGCTACTGCTCCATTAAGCAAGCACGCTACTGCTCCATAAAGCACGCACACTACTGCTCCATAAAGCACACACACTACTACTCCATAAAGCACGCACGCTACTGCTCCATAAAGCACGCACGCTACTGCTCCATAAAGCACACACACTACTACTCCATAAAGCACACACACTACTACTCCATAAAGCACGCACGCTACTGCTCCATTAAGCAAGCACGCTACTGCTCCATAAAGCACGCACACTACTGCTCCATAAAGCACACACACTACTACTCCATAAAGCACGCACGCTACTGCTCCATAAAGCACGATCGCTACTGCTCCATAAAGCACGCTCAATACTGCTCCATAAAGCACGCACACTACTACTCCATAAAGCACGCTCAATACTGCTCCATAAAGCACGCTCACTACTGCTCCATAAAGCATGCACGCTACTGCTCCATAAAGCATGCACACTACTGCTCCATAAAGCATGCACACTACTGCTCCATAAAGCATGCTCACTACTGCTTCATAAAGCACGCTCAAGTCAATACTGCTCCATAAAGCGCGCACACTACTGCTTCATAAAGCACGCTCAATACTGCTCCATAAAGCACGCACACTACTGCTCCATAAAGCACGCACACTACTGCTCCATAAAGCATGCACACTACTGCTCCATAAAGCACGCACGCTACTGCTCCATAAAGCATGCTCACTACTGCTCCATAAAGCACGCACACTACTGCTTCGTAAAGCACGCTCAATACTGCTCCATAAAGCACGCACACTACTGCTCCGTAAAGCAAACTCACTGCGGCTCCATAAAGCACACACACTACTGCTCCATAAAGCACACACACTACTACTCCATAAAGCATACACACTACTACTCCATAAAGCACACACACTACTGCTCCATAAAGCACACACACTACTGCTCCATAAAGCACGCACACTACTGCTCCATAAAGCACGCACACTACTGCTCCATAAAGCATGCACACTACTACTCCATAAAGCACACACACTACTGCTCCATAAAGCACACACACTACTGCTCCATAAAGCACGCACACTACTACTCCATAAAGCATGCACACTACTACTCCATAAAGCATACACACTACTGCTCCATAAAGCATGCACACTACTACTCCATAAAGCATGCACACTACTGCTCCATAAAGCATACACACTACTGCTCCATAAAGCACACACACTACTGCTCCATAAAGCACGCACACTACTGCTCCATAAAGCACGCACACTACTACTCCATAAAGCACACACACTACTGCTCCATAAAGCACACACACTACTGCTCCATAAAGCACGCACACTACTACTCCATAAAGCACGCACACTACTACTCCATAAAGCATACACACTACTGCTCCATAAAGCATGCACACTACTACTCCATAAAGCATGCACACTACTGCTCCATAAAGCATACACACTACTGCTCCATAAAGCATACACACTACTGCTCCATAAAGCACACACACTACTGCTCCATAAAGCACGCACACTACTGCTCCATAAAGCACGCACACTACTACTCCATAAAGCACACACACTACTACTCCATAAAGCAGGCACACTACTACTTCATAAAGCACATACACTACTGCTCCATAAAGCACACACACTACTGCTCTATAAAGCACACACACTACTGCTCCATAAAGCACACACACTACTACTCCATAAAGCAGGCACACTACTACTCCATAAAGCACACACACTACTACTGCATAAAGCAGGCACACTACTACTCCATAAAGCACACACACACTACTACTCCATAAAGCACACACACTACTACTCCATAAAGCATGCTCAATACTGCTCCATAAAGCACGCTCACTACTGCTCCATAAAGCATGCACGCTACTGCTCCATAAAGCATGCACACTACTGCTCCATAAAGCATGCTCACTACTGCTCCATAAAGCACGCTCAAGTCAATACTGCTCCATAAAGCATGCAGACTACTGCTCCATAAAGCACGCACACTACTGCTTCATAAAGCACGCTCAATACTGCTCCATAAAGCACGCACACTACTGCTCCATAAAGCACGCACACTACTGCTCCATAAAGCACGCACACTACTGCTCCATAAAGCATGCACACTACTGCTCCATAAAGCACGCTCACTACAGCTCCATAAAGCACGCTCAATACTGCTCCATAAAGCACGCACACTACTGCTCCATAAAGCACGCTCAAGTCAATACTGCTCCATAAAGCATGCAGACTACTGCTCCATAAAGCACGCACACTACTGCTTCATAAAGCACGCTCAATACTGCTCCATAAAGCACGCACACTACTGCTCCATAAAGCACGCACACTACTGCTCCATAAAGCACGCACACTACTGCTCCATAAAGCACGCACGCTACTGCTCCATAAAGCATGCTCACTACTGCTCCATAAAGCACGCACACTACTGCTTCGTAAAGCACGCTCAATACTGCTCCATAAAGCACGCACACTACTGCTCCGTAAAGCACGCACACTACTGCTCCATAAAGCAAACTCACTGCGGCTCCATAAAGCACGCACACTACTGCTCCATAAAGCACGCTCACTACAGCGCCATAAAGCATGCTCACTACTGCTCCATAAAGCATGCACACTACTGCTCCATAAAGCATGCACGCTACTGCTTCATAAAGCACGCTCAATACTGCTCCATAAAGCACGCACACTACGGCTCCATAAAGCACGCACACTACTGCTCCATAAAGCACGCTTACTACTGCTCCATAAAGCACGCACGCTACTGCTCCATAAAGCATGCTCACTACTGCTCCTTAAAGCACGCACACTACTGCTTCGTGAAGCACGCTCACTACTGCTTCAGAAAGCACGCTCAAGTCAATACTGCTCCATAAAGCATGCAGACTACTGCTCCATAAAGCAAGCACACTACTGCTTCATAAAGCACGCTCAATACTGCTCCATAAAGCACGCACACTACTGCTCCATAAAGCACGTACACTACTGCTTCATAAAGCACGCACACTACTGCTCCATAAAGCACGCACGCTACTGCTCCATAAAGCATGCTCACTACTGCTCCATAAAGCACGCACACTACTGCTTCGTAAAGCACGCTCAATACTGCTCCATAAAGCACGCACACTACTGCTCCGTAAAGCACGCACACTACTGCTCCATAAAGCAAACTCACTACAGCTCCATAAAGCATGCTCACTACAGCTCCATAAAGCATGCTCACTACAGCTCCATAAAGCATGCTCACTACTGCTCCATAAAGCACACACACTACTGCTCCTGTTCCTCCCCACCCCCCTGCATGACTACACTGGGAAGTTTGAAATAAGGAGCCATAAAGCACGCACACTACTGCTCCATAAAGCACACACACTACTACTCCATAAAGCACACACACTACTGCTCCATAAAGCACACACACTACTGCTCCATAAAGCACACACACTACTACTCCATAAAGCAGGCACACTACTACTCCATAAAGCACACACACTACTACTCCATAAAGCACACACACTACTACTCCATAAAGCACACACACTACTGCTCCATAAAGCACGCACACTACTACTCCATAAAGCAGGCACACTACTACTCCATAAAGCAGGCACACTACTACTCCATAAAGCACACACACTACTACTCCATAAAGCACGCACACTACTGCTCCATAAAGCACACACACTACTGCTCCATTAAGCACGCACGCTACTGCTCCATAAAGCACGCACGCTACTGCTCCATAAAGCACGCACACTACTGCTCCATAAAGCACGCTCGCTACTGCTCCATAAAGCACGCTCAATACTGCTCCATAAAGCACGCACACTACTGCTCCATAAAGCACACACACTACTACTCCATAAAGCACACACACTACTACTCCATAAAGCACACACACTACTGCTCCATAAAGCACGCACACTACTACTCCATAAAGCAGGCACACTACTACTCCATAAAGCAGGCACACTACTACTCCATAAAGCACACACACTACTACGCCATAAAGCACGCACACTACTGCTCCATAAAGCACACACACTACTGCTCCATTAAGCACGCACGCTACTGCTCCATAAAGCACGCACGCTACTGCTCCATAAAGCACGCACACTACTGCTCCATAAAGCACGCTCGCTACTGCTCCATAAAGCACGCTCAATACTGCTCCATAAAGCACGCACACTACTGCTCCATAAAGCACGCTCAATACTGCTCCATAAAGCACGCTCACTACTGCTCCATAAAGCATGCACGCTACTGCTCCATAAATGCTGTATGGAGCAGTAGCGTGCATGATTTATGGAGCAGTAGTGCTGCTGCACACTACTGCTCCATAAAGCATGCTCACTACTGCTTCATAAAGCACGCTCAAGTCAATACTGCTCCATAAAGCATGCAGACTACTGCTCCATAAAGCACGCACACTACTGCTTCATAAAGCACGCTCAATACTGCTCCATAAAGCACGCACACTACTGCTCCATAAAGCACGCACACTACTGCTCCATAAAGCACGCACACTACTGCTCCATAAAGCACGCACGCTACTGCTCCAAAAAGCATGCTCACTACTGCTCCATAAAGCACGCACACTACTGCTTCGTAAAACACGCTCAATACTGCTCCATAAAGCACGCACACTACTGCTCCGTAAAGCACGCACACTACTGCTCCATAAATCAAACTCACTGCGGCTCCATAAAGCACGCACACTACTGCTCCATAAAGCATGCTCACTACAACGCCATAAAGCATGCTCACTACTGCTCCATAAAGCATGCACACTACTGCTCCATAAAGCATGCACGCTACTGCTCCATAAAGCATGCACACTACTGCTTCATAAAGCACGCTCAATACTGCTCCATAAAGCACGCACACTACGGCTCCATAAAGCACTCTCACTACAGCTCCATAAAGCACTCTCACTACAGCTCCATAAAGCATGCTCACTACAGCTCCATAAAGCATGCTCACTACAGCTTCATAAAGCATGCTCACTACTGCTCCATAAAGCACACACACTACTGCTCCTGTTCCTCCCCACCCCCCTGCATGACTACACTGGGAAGTTTGAAATATGGAGCCATAAAGCACGCACACTACTGCTCCATAAAGCACGCACACTACTGTTCCATAAAGCAAACTCACTACAGATCCATAAAGCACGCTCACTACAGCTCCATAAAGCACGCTCACTACTGCTCCATAAAGCACGCACACTACTGCTCCGTAAAGCACGCACACTACTGCTTCATAAAGCACGCACACTATTGCTTCATAAAGCACGCACACTATTGCTTCATAAAGCATGCACACTACTGCTCCATAAAGCATGCTCACTACTGCTCCATAAAGCATGCTCAGTACTGCTCCATAAAGCGCACACACTACTGCTCCATAAAGCACGCACACTACTGCTCCTTAAAGCATGCTCATTACTACTCCATAAAGCATGCTCAATACTGCTCCATAAAACAATACTACTCTATAAAGCATTCTCACTACTGCTCCATAAACTACGCTCACTACTGCTCCATAAAGCACACACTACTACTCCATAATGCACGCACACTACTGCTCCATAAAGCACGCACACTACTGCTCCTTAAAGAATGCTCATTACCCCTCCATAAATCATGCTCACTACTTCTCCATAAAACACTACTACTCTATAAAGCATTCTTACTACTGCTCCATAAAGCATGCTCACTACTGCTCCATAAAGCATGCTCACTTCTGCTCTATCAGCCATGCTCACTACTGCCCCATAAAGCATGCACACCACTGCCCCATAAAGCATGCACACTTCTGCTCCATAAAGCATGCACACCATTGCTCCATAAACCATGCTCACTACTACCCATAAAGCATGCACACTACTACTTCATAAAGCATGCTCACTATTGCTCCATAAAGCATGCTCGCTTCTGCTCCATAAAGCATACGTGCTACTGCTCCATAAAGCATGCTCACTACTGCTCCATAAACACTACTGCCTTATAAAGCATGCTCACTTCTGCTTCATAAGGCATGCTCACTTCTGCTCCATAAAGCATGTTCACTTCTGCTCCATAAAGCATGCTCACTTCTGCTCCATAAAGCGTGCTCACTTCTGTTCCATAAAGCATGCTCACTTCTGCTCCATAAAGCATGCTCACTTCTGCTCCATAAAGCATGCTCACTTCTGCTCCATAAAGCATGCACACCACTGCCCCATAAAGCATGCACATTAGTGTTGAGTGCCAAAATTCGAATTGCAAATTTTTATCGCGAATATCGGCACTTTGCGATTTCGCAAATATTTTGAATATATCGATATACATCACAATGATGTGTACTGTGTAAATAAAAAGTGATCATCCTGCACTGCTTCCAGCTTGTGGTTAAAAAGAAGGCTCCAAAATTATTTACTGTGTGAGTCGGTGTGGAGGGCGAATATTTCATATATGCAAAAATTTGCAAATATCGGCACTTCCAGAGGACACTGATCCCTCCCTTCTTTTAGCTTGTGGGCCAATGAGAATGATGCAAATACAGTTGTCAGAGGTTAGCAACATCCCTAGCAACCAATAGGAAAGTAGTTAGTTGAAAGATATAATCGCGCATGCGCACTTTTAGAGAATTTCTTTATGAATTGGAAAAAAAAGTGAACAAATTTGCGAAATTCGCGAACTTAGGACGAATATTCGTCCATATATTTGTGAAATCTCGCAAATTCGAATATGGCCTATGCCGCTCATCGCTACTTTTCACTCCAGTGTACTGGACAGGTTACATGTTAGGTGTGAAGGTCTTTTGGCCCAGTTCCCAAGTGGCACATTACACCTAGTGTCCAGGCATGTTGGGAGTTGTAGCTTTGCAACAGCTAGAGGCGCCTTGGTTGGGAAACACTGCAGTAGGGAATAAAATGATGGGACAGGTTTCAGTGCGGAGCCACCCTTTTCAGGTCATAAACTCTGCCTAGGCTTAGGGTGTTATCTCCTTCTATGATAAAGTAAGTTAACCCCTTGGGGACGGAGGGTTTTTCCGTTTTTGCACTTTCGTTTTTTCCTCCTCACCTTTTAAAAATCATAACCCTTTCAATTTTGCACCTAAAAATCCATGTGATGGCTTATTTACGGCGAAACGGAAAAAAAATCATTGTGTGACAAAATTGAAGAAAAAATGCCATTTTGTAACTTTTGGGGGCTTCCGTTTCTACGCAGTGCATTTTTCAGTAAAAATTAGACCTTTTTATTCCGTAGGTCCATACGGCTAAAATGGTTTCATCGCTGAGGCTATCCCGAACAGCCACCTGAGCTAACCGGCAACGTTTTACTTTCACTTTAGACGCGGCGTTCAACTTTGATAGCGGCACCGCGATCAGCCACGGGTCCCGGCCGTTGCTAGGTGCGGGGCCTGATTCGCTATTACTCCGTGGCCCTGCGTCAAAGACAGGGAGTGGGCGGAGGGCGCACAGGTACACCCTCCATCCCCAACAGGTTAAAGGGGTACTCCGGTGGAAAACTTTTTTTTTTTTTTTTTTAAATCAACTGGTGCCAGAAAGTTAAACAGATTTGTAAATTACTTCTATTAAAAAAATCGTAATCCTTCCAGTACTTATTAGCTGCTGAATGCTACAGAGGAAATCCTTTTCTTTTTGGAACACAGATCTCTCTGCTGACATCGCAAGCACAGTGCTCTCTGCTGACATCTCTGTCCATTTTAGGAACTGTCCAGAGCAGCTGGTATTTTTCCTACTCTGGAAAGTTCTTAAAATGGACAGAGGTGTCAGCAGAGAGCACTGTGCTCATGATGTCAGCAGAGAGCTCTGTGTCCCAAAAAAGAAAATAATTTCCTCTGTGGTATTCAGCAGCTAATAAGTACTGGAAGGATTAAGATTTTTTTTATAGAAGTAATTTACAAATCTGTTTAACTTTCTGTCACCAGTTTATTTAAAAAAAAAATAAATAAAGTTTTCCACCGGAGTACCCATTTAACACTTCCTTTTTGCTAGTGACTTGCTAATATCTTTGTCCTTAAAATATTAAGACCATATCCCTCTCCACTTTGGTCCGGCCCTGTATTTTGATGCCATTACATTGAAAATTACATATACAGTATCACGGTAGTGTCAATTGGCATATTTCTGTGAATACTGGCCAGGAATTTTTCGGGACCAATCTACAGTATATGTGATGACTTGGTTATTATTAGTGATGAGTGGCAGGGGCCATATTCGAATTTGCGATATTTAGCGAATATATGGACGAATATTCGTCTTGTGTTCGCAAAATTAGCATATTCGCTATGTTCGTTCTCTTTTTTTTTCCATGCAAAAATTCATAATGAAATTCACATAGTGCGCAATTATATCTTTCACCTAAAATAAGGGAGGGATCAATGTCTAGTCTGGAAGTGCCGATATTCGCATAAATATTTGCATAAATTTGCATTAAAAAAAAATATTCGTCATTACGACTATATATCACTGTATTCTAAATATTCGCGAAATCGCGAAGTGCTGATATTTGCAGTAAAAATTAGCATTTCGAATATTCGCGCTCAATACTAGTTATACTGTTATGGTGGTTTTTATTGTTGAATTAGAAGTAAATATTACATTTAAGGTTGTGCTTTATTTCCTGTGAATTCTCCATGGGGTGTGAACCTGAGGCTATGTTCAGACTACGGGAATCTCTGTGGGGACATTCCGTACACTGCGGGGCAACGGAATAATCTGCCGGTGCTAGGACCGTACGGGAATGCGCCATCTTATAGACGGCTATACATTCCATGCAGTCCCTGGACAAAGAATGAACGTGTTAATTCTTTGACACGAAAAATGGAATTTCAATGTATTCAATAGGACTCTGCTGCAACGGAATCTCAGTGCCGGTTTCCAATGCAGAATCCGGTACGGAAATTCCGATATGTGAACATGGCCTCAGAGTAAAAGAATACCCCAGGCTCACATATCAGGACTTGTCTCTGGAGCCTCACGTTCACACACATAACATGTCAGTGTCTCGGATGCTTTAGCAGACAGCTCTCTGCCGCACCATTGCATCAGTGGCGTCTAACCACGCCGCCAAGAACCCTGATGTCTCTGAAAACTTCTCACAACTTACACGCTATACTATCGGTTTGGAAAGAAACCAGCCTACTTTATATGAGCGTAGGGACTTCCCCATATAATATGGGTCAAATGTTCTCATTCACACCAATCCTACTAACACAATGGGCTCCCCATTCTAGCCCCTGCTTTCTACAGTCTTCACCAAGAAGTCTTTGTTTCTGCTCCCTAAGTACAGCTCCTTGAATATTGTAACCGTGAGAAGCACACATATCGCTCGCTCACACAATAAGAGAACCTCTCATATCATGATCTATGTATGACTGGAGGTGGTTTACATATCTGATTATTCATAACAGAATCACTCATAAATAGTTATAAGACCAAGACAGGGAGCACTGGCACTATGCGCTGCTAATAGATATACTTTTCATTCATAGCGCTGCAGGGGTATATGTATATAGAAGCGCTGGGGGGTGCAGACATATAGCGTTATCTGCCCCCCACAGCTCTTCTATATACACGGCGCAAGGAAAATGTATCCCCCGCCGGCGCATGTATATGTACCCTTGCAGCATCTATATACATGTCACCGCTGCGCTATCAATGAAAAGTATTTCTATCAGCAGCATCGGGCCGGTGGCAGCTGCTAGAATGCTTTTCATTCATAGCGCAGCAGTGACATGTATATAGATGCTGCGAGGGTACATATACATGCACCGGCAGGGGATACATTTTACTTGCGCCGGCTGGGGGTATACGTTTATTAATGCGCCGGTGGGGGGTAAATATATATAAATATATATATATATATATATATATATGCGCTGAAGGGGGCATATTATAAATGCGCTGGGGGATTTAAAAATGAAAGTTAAAACACACCATACATCGCAGGGTTGCGAAGCATGCCGCCCGCTCCCAAGCTTAATAACTTCTGATCGCATCAGGTCTCAGAAGTGAAACCCGATGCGATCAATCACTCAGACCCTGTACTACAACCCCCATCATGAAACAGACTCTGTTCCATGATGGGGGTAGTAGTGATAGTACAAACACTAATGTAGCCTCCCCAGCTGTCTGTAGACTCCTGCAGCTGGGGAATTACTACTCCCATCATGGAAATAAGTCTGTTCCATGATGGGAGTAATAGTAGTCCCGGCTGTGGAAGTCTGTAGGCAGAGGTGTTACGGCCATACGTGAGGGATGTTATAATGGGTCTTAACGGATGAATTTTCATCCATTACTATACATCCGTTTTCACACAGAAAACGGACGTTTAATAACGGATTAATGATCATAGTGTGAAAGCAGCCTAAGAATGTACCACATTTATCACAGTGGCTCAGACTGTTTACTTTTCAAACCTGTTAAATTTTTAGACTGTATAGTCTAAGTTTAGACAAACTATTACAGTAGAATCTCCCAATAGTGGACACTCACGGGGAATGAAAAAGTGTCCGCTATTGACAGATGTCCCTTATTGGGAAAAAAAGGCTCAAAAATCTTTCTAAATGACTGAATACTTTACTGTCCTCACTACAGAGTGTAATTACCTATAAAACATGATAAAAAGCAATATTAATGTACAATCTCCCAGTGCCGTTTAATCTCCCTGTAACACTCACGTTTCAGAAGACAGGAATACCGGTGGATGTGGATCCGCTGGACCTGTGTGGCAGATGACACGGATCGTACCAGGGAGCGGAGTCTAAGGTGCCACTGATTTTCACCAGAGCCCGCCGCAAAATGGGATGGATTTGCTGCGGCAGGCGGCACCCAGGTCGCTACCACTGGCACGACTCGACCACACAGGCGGCTGAGGAATGCGAGGCTCAGGTAGGATACGGCAACTCGTTGTCAGGATAGCAGAAGCTCAGGGCAGGCAGCACAGTAGCGTAGTCAGGAACGTAGCAAGAGGTCAGGTAGGTGGCAAAGGAGCAAGGTCAGGTCACAGAGCAAGGAGTATGATACACGGCAAGGGCAACAAAGATCTGGCAGGGAAGTGTGGGAGGTGGAGGAATTTATTAAGTGAGCACGTGTTAATTAATGGGTGCACTGGCCCTTTAAATTTCAGAGCCCCGGCACACGTGCCCTAAGGGATGTGGACACGCGCGCCAGAGCACAGAAGCCGAGGGGAGTGCAGGAGGAGCAGGTGGTGAGTGACGGGCTGCGATTCGCATGCGGGCGCGTCCCGCGATATGAATCCTAGCCCCACCGGCGGAAGCAGGAGGAGCGTGTGCGGTCGGAGCACTAAACATGGCACTCCCATTATCCCCCCCATATCATTTCATCCCCCCTTTATACCCTGTGCCACCTTATGAAGTGGCACAGGGGGATAAAGTGGGAATTAAATGGCACAGGGGGAGAAGGAAACGGGGAAGGGGGGGATAAGAAATGACACGGGGTGGTAAAGAGGGGGTGATGAGTTTGCACAGAGGGTAATAAAGGGGGATTGAAATAGCACAGGGGGGATAAAGAGGAAATAATGTGGCACGGGGAGATCAGGGAAGGAGGGGGGTGAATTATGTGGCCGGCATATGTACAGAAGCATGAGACCACTGTTTAAACAGCGGTCTTCTGCTTCTGTGCTGGGGAATCTGCGGGGGGGGGGGGGGGGGTTGCAGTGGGGGCCGGGCCCCTTATTGGGGTATTGGCTGTACCACCTGATGGCAGCCCTGTTTACAAGGTAGGGCTGGTGCATAAGCCTGGTTGTCCCCTATAGGGAGTGTTTTGTCCCCTATAGGGAGTGTTTTGTCCCATATTGGGTATGTCGGCATCCACTATTGGGAGTGTCCCCTATTCGGAGGGTGCAAATACATTAAAGGAGTACTCTGGTGCAGAGTACTCCTGCTCCGTCCTGCCCGGGCTGCAAAAAAATGAAAATAAACCATCACTCACCTTCCTGGGTTCCCGCGGAGCGCCACTACAGCTGATCGGTCCTCCGGTCCATCTTCTTCATACTTCCGTGTGAACGAAGCGTCACATGGCGTTCAGCCTATCGCTGGCGACTGTGATGATGGGAGTTTTAGCTTTCCAACAGCTGGAGAACCACTTCAACCGAGGTGATCGGTGGGGGTCTCAGCAGTCGGACCCCCACCAAAAAAATGGGCTGCTTATTATAAAATGCCTGGGCCCTGGGGGGGGCATCAGGGGGGAGGGGTAGGGAGCCCCGAGGTAATTTTTTTGCATCGGGGCCCTGTGGTTTCTAGCTACACCCCTGCGCATGACCACTGCGCATTGATACAGCATTGGGGGTAACGGTTAACAGTAGAAAGGGGCATACAACAACTATATAGTGGCAAATTGTGCCCTGGCCCATATAGTTGTTGTAGGCCCCTCTTTGCTAAAAGTTTTCCCCCCATATAGTTGTAGGCCTCTCTGAGAGGGGCCCAGGCCTACCACAACTATAGGGGCAACTATTAACAGAGGGGCCTATGCATACTATATGGAGCTCCCTATATAGTTTGGGTAGGCTCCTCTGTTAATAGTTGCTTCCATATAGTTTGGGTAGGCCCCTCTTTAAAAGGAGTAGTCTGGTGAAAAATAACTTATCCGCAGGAAATAACTTATCCACAGGAAGCTGCGGCCGGCACACCCCCTCCATGTATCTCTACATGTCTTCCTACCTTTAAGTCTTCTTAAATAATTACTCCTAAATCCCTCTCCTCAGATACTGAGGTCAGGACTGTGTCAAATATTCTATATTCTGCCCGAGGGTTTTTACGCCCCAGGTGCATTATCTTGCACTTATCCACATTAAATTTCAGTTGCCAGAGTTCTGACCATTCTTCTAGTTTGCCTAAATCCTTTTCCATTTGGCGGATCCCTCGAGGAACATCAACCCTGTTATATATCTTTGTGTCATCAGCAAAAAGACCAATACCTTATCATCCAGACCTTCTGTAATATCACTAATGAAGATATTAAACAATATTGGTCCCAGTACAGATCCCTGAGGTCCCCACTGGTGACAAGACCTTGCTCTGAATATTCTCCATTGACTACAACCCTCTGTTGTCAGCCACTGTCTAATCCACTCAAAAATATGGGAGTCCAAGCTCAATGACTGCAGTTTATTGATAATTCTTCTATGTGGGACAGTGTCAGAAGCCTTACTAAAATCTAGATATGCGATGTCTACTGCCCCTTCGCCATCTATTATTTTAGTCATCAAGTCAAGAAAAATCAATAAGATTTGTTTGTCATGATCTCCCTGAAGTAAACCCATGTTGTTTTTCATCTTGCAAACCATAGAAGTTTAGATGTTCCACAATCTTATCCTTTAGTAGGGTTTCCATTAATTTCCCCACTATTGATGACTCACTGGCCTGACAGCTGTCACGCCCTCCCATAGACTTGCATTGAGGGGGCGGAGTGTGACGTCACACGGGGGCGGATCCGTGACGTCACAATGCTCCGTCCTCGTGATCGCCAGTAATCAGACGCGGAGCGAACACGCTCAAGGGACTGATTCTAACGGGGTACTGCGTGCAAGATCACGGGGATCCCCAGCGATCAGGCATCTTATCCCCTATCCTTTGGATAGAGGATAAGATGTCTTAGCGCCGGAGTACCCCTTTAAGTAGTCCCATTTCTCCTGGACTCCATGTAATCTGTTCCAGTCTGATAGAGACTCATTTATGAATAATCTCATTTTTGAATTCTGTTTTTCTAAAATCTAAAACTTTTATATTTGTGTGGTGTGACTCCTTCACTGTTCTTATATTAAACCACACTGACTGGTGATCACTAGATCCCAAGCTTTCACCTACAATAACATCATTTACCACATTCCCATTTGTGAATACCAAATCCAAAATGGCCTCCCTCTGGGTTGGCTCCTCAACCACTTGTTTTAGAGATAATCCCAGTAGGGAATTTGGAATATCTCTACTCCTGGCAGAACTAGCTATTTTGGTTTTCCAGTTTATATCCAGAAGATTGAAGTCTCCCATAATGATAACTTCTCCTTTCATTGTCATTTTAGATATTTCCTCAACTAGTAGATCATCTAATTCTTTCACTTGGCCAGATGGTCTATACATCACAGCTTCACGAGTTACTGCACGATTACCAAACTGCAACGTAACCCAAACTGACTCTATGTTTGCCTCACTAACTTGTATTAGGTTATATTTTATGCTATCTTTCACATACAGGGCCACTCCTCCTCCTTTATTGCCATCTCTTTCTCTTCTGTATAAAGAGTACCCTGGTATGGTTATGTCCCAGTCATTACTTTCATTAAACCATGTCTCAGTAACAGCCACTAAATCTACATTCTCAGATGCCATTATTGACCCAAGTTCATTCAAAGCTAAATCTTTTGATGTAACTGCTGCCTCCATGCTGTAGCCTAGAGAAAAATAACCAATTTTCTCCTTTGGGTGAATCCACAGAACAGATGCAAGTTTTACCTACAGATTTGCATCCGTCACCATTCATTATGTTGTGGTTTTTTGATTGATTTTACCGCTTGATGTGAAAAATCCATAGTGCACGTGCTCCCGCATTTTGAAGTGCACTCTGGAGCTAAGCGTGCTTCATACCCAGTGGGTCCCATCTGCTATCAGCAGCGAGGACCCACAGCTAATGCTGGATACTGCCAGTCAGGCCGATGTCCATCATTAACCATTTAGATGCCGTGATCAAAGCTAAATGCGAGAAATTATCTCAGCTCTCCAACTAGCTCAGCTGGCTGATCAGGACCACCATGACTATAAAAAAGGTCCTGATCATCTGAGAGGACAGCAGGAAGTCCCCTACCTCCTCGCAATTCGATTTGCGCTGCTTTAGTTCAGAAAGCCATGGCAGGCTGCATTAATGGAGCGCCGATGAAACTGATCAATGCTGTGTTATGGCATAGCATTGAACAGTCTAGTATGCAATTACAAGATTGCATGTAATAGTCCCCAATAGAGACTAAAAAATATAGTGAAAAATTATAATTTTTTTTTTAAGATAATAAATGTGCCACCCCTGTGCAAATCACCTCAAATGTACATGGTGCACTCTCCCTTCTGGGCCTTGTTGTGCGCCCCAGAGGACTTTACGCCCACATATGGGGTATCTCCGTAGTCAGGAGAAACTGCATTACAAATTTTGGGGGGCGTTTTTCCCTTTTACCTCTTGTGAAAATGTAAAGTATAGGGCAACATCAGCATGTTAGTGTAAAAAATAAAAAATTTTTACACTAACATTCTGGTGTAGACCCCAACACTTCCTTTTCATGAAGGGTTAAAGAAGAAACAGCCCCCCAAACCTTGTAACGCAATTTCTCCCGAGTACGGCGATACCCCATATGTGGCCCTAAACTGTTGCCCTGAAATACGACAGGGCTCCAAAGTGAGAGCGCCATGTGCATTTGAGGCCTGAATTAGGGATTTGCATAGGGGTGGACATAGGGGTATTCTACGCCAGTGATTCCCAAACAGGGTGCCTCCAGCTGTTGCAAAACTCCCAGCATGCCTGGACAGTCAACGGCTGTCCGGCAATGCTGGGAGTTGTTGTTTTTCAACAGCTGGAGGCTCTGCTTTGGAAACAGTGGTGTACGGGACGTTCTTATTGGGGGAGGGGGGCTGTGTAGGGGTATGTGTATATGTAGTGTTTTTAACTGTTTATTTTATTTTGTGTTAGTGTAGTGTAGTGTTTTTAGGGTACAGTCACATGGGCGGGGGATTACAGCGAGTTTCCCAGCGCAAAATTAGCTGCATCTCAAACTTGCAGCGAGAAACCCACTGTAAAACCCTCGTCCATGTGAATGTACCCTGTACATTCACAGGGCGGGGGGGGGGGGGGGGGGGGGGTGCACCAGCTGTTGCAAAACCACAACTCCCAGCATGCATGGTCTGTTAGTGCATGCTGGGAGTTATAGTTTTGCAACAGCTGGAGGCACACAGGTTAGGAAACACTGAGTTAGAAACAGACAATGTTTCCCAACCAGTGTGTCTCCAGTTGTTGCAAAACTATAACTCCCAGTATGCCCAGACAGCTGAAGGGCATGCTGGGAGTTGTAGTTCGGCAACATCTGAAGGGCCAGATGTTGCTGAACTAAAACTCCCAGCATGCCTGGACAGTCAGTGCATGCTGGGAGTTGTAGTTTTGCAACAGCTGGAAGAGCACAGATTGGAGACCATTATACAATGGTCTCCAAACGGGGGCCCTCCAGATGTTGCAAAACTACAACTCCCAGCATGCCCAGACAGCCAAAGGCTGTCTAGGCATGCTGGGAGTTGTAGTTTTCAGACTCCTAGAAGCAGCAGTGAAGATCTTCACTGCTGCTTCTGAGGACCATATACTTACCTGCCGGTCCCGTCGCTGCTCGTCCACGTGGCCGGTCCCGCGCTGCTCCTCGGTCCCGCCGCTGGTTCGGATAAGTCCGCCGGTCCCCATGTGTTCCCCCACCTATGCCGCGAGCCCCCGCAGCCATCGTCCCCCGTTCTGCCCGACTTCCTGGGGCGGGCAGTGCGGGGGATCTGAACTTTCACCCCAGATCACTGTGATTGGTCCACAGGGACCAATCACAGTGATCGCTGACCAGGACCATCAATTGATGGTCCTGGGGGTGAAGCAGAAGTTGTCCCCTGCTGGAAACAGCGGGACTTCTGCCAGTTAACCCGTGCGATGCTGCGCATCGCCGGGTTAACTGAATGTCATTTATAAACGTCGGAATGCGCGAACGCACTGCACAACCCGGCGTTTATATATGACATTCTGCGGGAAGGGGTTAAGGATGGACTGGAGAGGAGAGAGTTTGGAGAAAGGAAGGCCTATTAGTAAAGAGTTACAGTAGTCGAGGCGGGAGTGAATCAAAGCAATAATGAGAGTTTTAGTAGTTTCAATAGTGAGAAACGGGCGGATTCTGGAAATGTTTTTGAGATGAAGGTGACAAGAACGTGAAAGAGACCGAATATGGGGAGTGAAAGACAGATCAGAGTCAAGTATAACTCCAAGACAGCGAGCCTGCTGCCCGGGAGTTATGGTAGTACCACATACCGAGATGGAAATGTCAGGGTTAGGTACAGTAACAGTTAATAAACTGTATGCACAAATGTATTGTTCCCTAGCAACAGCACTTCTAGAGGAGAATACCTCCATATATGTGGCACCTGATGGAGCTTGTACAGTAACACACACACAGTTTGTGCGGCCTCCGTGCATGAATATATAACTCTACTGTGTGCATGATCCCTAATCTTATGCCTGATCTAATGTTTATGGCTAACTAGCTGTATAGTACAAACTGCACATATAAGTATAAATCCGAGGCCAAGGCCTTGTCTCACATGCTAAGATCAGCATCTAATAACCACATCAGCAACTTACAAGCACTCAAGTAAACCTCCGCCATAAAAGATGCTTTAGCAGCAATTCCTTAAGGGAGCAGGACATGTGGTGCTGACTTAGAAACAGATACCGTACTTAGATCATGTTTTTACACATTATGGGGGGTATTTATCAAAGGATTTTTTTTTTTACGTAACTTTGGCGCAATGCTTTGGCGCAATGTCTTTTTGCGCCAAAGTTTGGCGCATTTTCTCCACTGTCATTTTTACAACTTTATCAAAATCACACGGTCCTGTGTGTGATTTTTACTTTAGTCAGTAATTCATCATTTGCGCCAATCGATCTTTGGCGCAATTTTGCGCCTTTAGGGTTTTTGGGGGTTTTTTTGGCACAAGAAATTTTGCACATGGAAAACACACTTAGCAATGTCAGAAAATGTAAAGGCGTCAAAATAATACATTAAAACATTTTTTTTTTGTGTGAAAGCAGCAACGCCTCCGGGGCTGCGCAATACTATTTTGCGACATAGTTGTCTCTGAGGGACCTTCACCCTCCGTTGAGCCAGCATTGGACATGGCCACACAGGGTCAGGAAAGGTAAGTACTAAAGCAGTGGTCTCCAACATGCGGACCTCCAGATGTTGCAAAACTACAACTCCCAGCATGCCCGGACAGCCAACGGCTGTCCGGGCATGCTGGGAATTGTAGTTTTGCAACATCTGGAGGTCTGCAGGTTGAAGACCACTGCACTAAAGTAACCAAAAAATGTATTTAAAAAAACTACTCAAGTTGAAAATAAAATCCATTTCACATGGTGGCTATAAACCCCACAAAAGAAAATAACTCATGTCGCTTGCTGATATACTGCAGGAGGGACTCCGAAATGGCCGCTCTACAGGGTAAAATACGCGTCCTCTGTCGCGGTAAGTTCTGTGTAAAAGGCGCTGGGAACGGCTGATTTCAACATTTGAGCCAAAATTACTAACAACTTGCACCAAATGATAAATTTGGCGCATGTCCACGAAAACCAAAGTGAAAAAAAAAAGGGGAAAAAGAAACTGTCAACAGGCAAAATTGATAAATACCCCCCAATAGGTACAAAATTAGAACAATAATGGATTTTTTTTGTCCCCTGTGCAATTAATGAGCAAAAAATTAATTAACTTTTTCACAAAATTTTTTACCAAAAATGAGTTGTAGGAATTGAATGAAATTTTATAAGTGTGAATGTAATAATATATGGACGTGATTACAATATTATAGCAAAAGAATACGTTTATTGGGGGAAACTGCAACTGAACGGAGGCTCTAGTTCCCTGTTGGGTGCCTTTACCCTGGATACAAGAGGACACACGATTGGGAGACATGGAGGCATATAGGTTCTATAGTGCATCCTGCTGCATATTTAAAGGGTACCTCTCATCAAAAAAACTTTTGATATATTATAGATTAATGTATGCAGAATAACTTTACAATTGCATGTTATTAAAAAATATGCTTCTTTCTATTTCATTTTCCACTTTGAAGAAATGACCACTAGGGGTCTCCCTACCAGTCCTGGCAGCAAGCATTTCAGACTCATGCTGGAGTCCTAAACACTACGAGCTGCCAGTCTGCTTTGTTCACAAAGGAGAACACTCAGAGCTGCCAGACTGCTTTGTTCACAGCCTGTTTGGCTGTGAACAAAGCAGGCTGGCAGCTCTGAGTGTTTAGGACTCCAGCATGAGTCAGAAATGCTTGCTGACAGGACTGATCGGGAAAAATACTATAGAAAGAAGCATATTTTTCATTAACATGTTGCCAAACTGGTCCATAAATGCTCAGATGGGGATAAATCTGGCAATTGGACAGGCCAAGGAAGTGTGGCAATCTGGTGGAGATCCCTGGAGGAACCCTTGCCATGTAATGGGTACTAGATTTCTGGAGGTGGAATGTTGGCCCAGGGATCTCTTCTGATTAACATCGGTAGAATCGGGAAGGAATTTCACCTCCTTATATGAATCACTCGGCATCTGTAGTGACTCAAGGGGATTATTTACCTGTGTGCCAAGAGTAGTTGCTGTTAGAAGATGAACCATAAAACAAGGGTGAGGTTCATAGTTTAGTTTTTTTTATCACTCATTTAACCCTTTCCTGCTTATCTCTTATAAACCTACAGCCTAATGCCATAGTTCCTGTGATATAATTCCTATATTGTAAAATAATATAGAGTAAGCGCTATGGTACCAAACACAAAACCCATTACTTCTGCATTCAGGCCCTTACTTGGGTACCCTATGACATCTCTGTAAAAGAGTTCAAAAGGGGTCTGGATGCATGTTTGGAGAGTAATAACATCGCTGGTTATGGATACTAGATTTATAGAGACAGAAGGTTGATCCAGAGATTTATTCTGATGCCAAATTTGGAGTCGGGAAGGAATTTTTACCTCTAGTATAAGGCTAGGTTCAGACTACGGAATTTCCGCCTACAATTCCACTTTGACATTGCAGGCAGAAATTCCGTTTGCTAAAATGTCTAGTGTAGTGAATGATTTTCCGTTCACCAATTCACACTTCGGAATTTGTGAATGGAAAATCCGCTTGGAAATTTCCGCCTGAAGAAAGGCGTTGCTCATTCTTCAGGCAGAAATCCGCACGGAACACATTGCAGTCTATTGGAGACCTCAGTGTCCGCGCGGTCCTAGCGCCGACTGATTCAGTCAGCGCTGGCCGCACTCGGAATTTCCGGGCGGAAATTTTCTGCCCTGAGATTCCGTAGTCTGAACCTAGCCTAAGGGTTTTGTGCCTTCCTCTGGATCAACTCAGTCGGGACTCATTAGGGATATAGGTTGAACTTGATGGACTCTGGTCTTTTATGTTATTATCTTACTATGTTATTAACCCCTTAAGGACCGGGTACATTTTCGTTGTTGCACTTTCATTTTTTTCCTCCTTGCCCTTTAATAGCCGTAACTTTTATTTTTTTCATCTGCACACCTATATAAGGGCTTATTTTTTGCAGATCCAATTGTACTTTGTAATGTCTTTGTTCATTTTTTCATAACATATACTCCAAAATGGAAAAAAAATTATATTTGTGAGGTGAAATTAAAAAAAGAAAAATAATGTTTTATTTTAATAGTTCAGACAGTAACGCACATGGCGATAGCAAATAGTTTATTTTTTCATGTTTACATACTTTTTATTAGGAATTTGAGAAAAGGGGGGTGATTTAAAGGGGTTCTCCGGTGCTTAGACATCTTATCCCCTGTCCAAAGGATAGGGGATAAGATGCCTGATCGCGGGAGTCCCGCCGCTGGGTACCCCCGGGATCTTGCACGCGGCACCCCGTTTGTAATCAGTCTCCGGAGCGTGTTCACTCCAGGTCTGATTACCGGCGACCACACGGCCAGCGGCGTGTGACGTCACGCCTCCGCCCCCGTGTGATGTCACGCTCCGCCCCTAAATGCAAGCCTACGGGAGGGGGCGTGACAGCTATCAGGGATAAGATGTCTAAGCACCAGAGAACCCCTTTAAACTTTTAATATGAATGGTTTTACACTTTATTAGTCCCTTAGCCTAAGTTTCCACTTCTTTTTTTTTTTTTCTGGCATTTTTTGGATATCTGCCACTGCAGTTTTTGAGCCAAAGCCAGAATTGTATTCAAAAGGAATAGGACATATAAAGGAAGGATTTACACTTCTCCTCCCGTATGGATCCACTTCTGACTTTGGCTCAAAAACTGCAGTGGTATTCCAAAAACTGCCACAAAAAAAAAACAAGTGGAAACAGCCTTAGGGGACTTTTTAGGAGAAATCATTAGATTCCTCAAACAGTTCAATTAGTTCCATATAACTACATCGATCTGTGTGCTCTGCGCTCGATTGATAAAGCCTGGTCGAGCCAGGCTTTATCAATTACTGAGCTGCAGCCAGAGCAGGATGAGAGGTAAGCCCTCCAGCTACCTCAGCAGTGGATCACTTCCCCACGATCGCGCTGCGGAGGGGTGATCCACCCCACTGGACCACCAGGTACTGTTTAAAGGTCCCTTTAGACGGTGCTGTCAGCAGCAATATAAGGGGTTAATAGCCACCCATGGCAATCGACAGATGTTGGCTATTAACTGCGGTCCTCTGCTACAGTAATCAGCTGAGGGCCATCCGGTATGGTGTAAGCTCGAGTCAGGAGCCTGTGCCATTCACTGTTAGCAGCACAAGGAGGACATCATGAAGACATATGGAGACCTATAGGCCATTCATTCTCCACTGAAAATCCTGGGAAGAAAGGATATACTGTACAAATCAGCTCTCTCACCACATTTTCTAAGTAACCTTCTCTTAAGGACCAAGGACGTACCGGTACGCCCTGAGTCCTTTCCCTTTCTATAACGCAGGGCCATGGCGTGTCCCCACGTCATAGTGGCTAATAGCGCACGGCAATGATCGTGGTGCCGCGTGCTATTGAACGCCGCTTCTAAAGTGAAAGTAAATCACTGCCGGCTAACTCAGGGGGCTGTTTGGGATGTCCGTGGCAAAATTGCGGTATCCTGAACAGCTCTGGGACAAGAGGAAGGTCCCCCTTACCTGCCTCCTGGTGTCCAATCGCCGACTGACTGCTCAGTGCCTGAGATCCAGACATGAGCAGTCAAGGGGCAGAATCATTGATCACTGGTTTCCTGTGAGGAACCAGTAATCAATGATAAAGATCAGTGTGTGCAGTGTTATAGGTCCCTATGGGAGCTATAACACTGCAAAAAAAAGTGAATAAAGATCATTTAACACCTCCCCTAATAAAAGTTTGAATCACCCCCCTTTTCCCATTTAGAAAAAAAACTGTGTAAATAAAAATAAACATATATGGTATCGCCGCGTGCAGAAATGTCCGAATTATAAAAATATATCGTTAATTAAACCACACGGTCAATGGCGTATGCGCAAAAAAATTCCAAAGTCCAAAATAGTGTATTTTTTGGTAACTTTTTCTATAATGAAAAAATGAATATTTTTTGGTAACTTTTTCTATAATGAAAAAATGAATAAAAAGCTATCAACAAGTCCGATCAATACAAAAATGGTACCGCTAAAAACTTCAGCTCACGGCACAAAAAATGAGCCCTCATACCGCCCCATATGCGGAAAAAGAAAAGTTATAGGGGTCAGAAAATGAGAATTTTAAACGTATAAATTTTCCTGCATGTAGTTATGATTTTTTTTTCAGAAGTACGAAAAAATCCAACCTATATAAGTAGGGTATGATTTTAATCGTATGGACCTATTGAATAAAGAGGTGGTGTCATTTTTACCGAAAAATGTATGGCGTAGAAACAGAAGCCCCCAAAAGTTACAAAATGGCTGAGGTTTTTTTTCAATTTTGTCTCGCAATGATTTTTTTTTGTGTTTCGCCGTAGATTTTTGGGTAAAATGACTGATGTCATTACAAAGTACAATTGGTGGCGCAAAAAATAAGCCATCATATGGATTTTTAGATGCAAAATTTATTGAAAGAGTTATGATTTTTTTAAAGGTGAGGAGGAAAAAATGAAAGGGCAAAAACGGAAAAACCACTGGTCCTTAAGGGGTTAAACTTAAAGGGTACCTCTCATCAAAAAAACTTTTGATATATTATAGCTTAATGTATGCAGAATAACTTTACAATTGCATGTTATTAAAAAATATGCTTCTTTCTATTTAATTTTCCACTTTGAAGAAATGACCACTAGGGGTCTCCCTACCAGTCCTGGCAGCAAGCATTTCAGACTCATGCTGGAGTCCTAAACACTACGAGCTGCCAGTCTGCTTTGTTCACAAAGGAGAACACTCAGAGCTGCCAGCCTGCTTTGTTCACAGCCTATTTGGCTGTGAACAAAGCAGGCTGGCAGCTCTGAGTGTTTAGGACTCCAGCATGAGTCAGAAATGCTTGCTGACAGGACTGATCGGGAAAAATACAATAGAAAGAAGCATATTTTCCATTAACATGCTATTGGAAAGTTATTCAACATTCATTAATCTAAAATATATCAAAAGTTTATTTGATGAGAGGTACCCTTTAAGGTTTCACTCCAACCTAGAGTCTTAGAACCACATTGGGAATGCATGACTAGACAGAAATCTCTTCAGAAGGAATACCCATTTGTAGATATTATGTAGCTATTATGGGGTTTTGCCCCCTTTTTTACTTGAAAAGGGTCTTCAGATCCCCACTGATCACAGGAAGATGGGAAAATTTTTAGATAAGTGATTCACTCCCAGTCTCTCTTGTCTGCTGTACAGGATAGACTCTCTATAGCAGTGTTTCCCAACCTTTTTCGGCTCGGGGCACCCCTCGAAAAAAAAAATTTCACGGGGCACCCCTACCGAAGTTGACGAGCAAAAAAAAAAGAAAATTACGTAATGCACAATATCTATTTATCTGTGGGTTAATGGGAGACAGAGGGGTGTACAAGAGTGTACATGGGTGGCAGAGGGGAGTAGAGGAGTGTACATGGGTGGCAGAGGGGTGTAGAGGAGTGCACATGGGTGACAGGGGGCGTGGGGGGGTGTACATGGGTGACAGGAGTGTACATGGGAAACAGTTGGGTGTACATGGGAGACAGAGGGGTGTACATGGGAGACAAAGGTGGGTAAAGGAGTGTACATGGGTGGCAGAGGGGTGTACATTAGTGACAGGGGTGGACAGGAGTGACAAGGTGGTAACAGAGGTGGACAGGGGTGACAAAGGGACAGAGGGGTGAACATGGGTGACAAGGATGTGGTCAATGGGGGGGGGTGGACAATGGGGGGTGAACATGGGTGACAGGGGATGGACAGGGATGACAGAGGGGTGGATAGGGGGATGGCCAAGGTTGACATGGATGACAGGAGGGTGGACAAGCGGTTAAAAGAGAGGCGGACAGGAGTGACAAAGGGACTGAGGGGTGAATGGGGGGGTGGACATGGGTGACAGGTGTAGACTGGGGCGTGGTCAGAGGGGTGAACATGTGTGACAGGGAAATGAACAGGGGTGACAGAGGGATGGCCAAGGTGGACATGGATGACAGGGGGGGGTGGACAGGGTTAAAAAGGGGTAACAGAGGGGTGGAAAGGGTACAGTACCGTAAACAAGCCATTTTTCTTCACTATACCGGCACAGCTTCCACGTTCCTCCCCTCTCCGGCAGGGCACCGACTCAGGGCTCCGGCAGGGCGCTCATTCACTGGGCCGCTGGGGGAGGGGGATGCTGGTGCACGGGTCATTACACCGGCACGGCAATCTGGCAGAGCACCGCCCGGGCACTCATTCACTGCGCCGCAGGGGGGAGGGGGACGATGTGTGTGTGCACGCACAGCAAAGCGCGCACATACTTCCCTTCCCTCCTGCGGCGCCATGAGTCACAGGCACGCAGGCCGGGGCGGGAAATTAAAAGAAATACATTTGGACGGCAAAATCCCGCGGCAGTGCTCAACGGCACCCCAGTGTGCTGGGGCACCGCGGTTGGGAATCACTGCTCTATTGAGTCCATCATGGGCTGCTACAAAGCTCTCCCATCGCATAAGAGTCTGTGGAGACCATTCAGAAATAGTAGCAGCATCAGAGAATTCTCCGCTTTCCATATCCACACAGTTCTCAGTGAGATGAGTTGTTATGACAGACAAAAAATCTGTGAGTTTGGTGAGCTTGGGATGTCAGGAGAGCTTCCAGCGGCTCACCTCTCTGTCCTGGTGGAAGTAAGGAACAAGGAGTAGCTGGGAGAGGAAGCAGTGGGATGACTTGGTGGGTTTATGTGAGCCGATAATGCTTTAGTGCATAGAACTCCTATACTATGCATCTGCAGCCGCAAGCATCTAAGCTCCGTGCCCCAAAATATTCTAATTATGTACATGCATTTCCAATAATTTTCTTCTGTGAAATGGGCACTGTCAGATCCAAAAACTTTTTATATGTTGTAACTGAAGAAATTTACAGACCTTTTGTAATTTGGTTGTTTAAATTTTTTTGAATATTTAAAGAAAACGGCTACTGAAAATCCCACCACTAGAGGTCCCCATACCTACTGGGACACTAATCAGTCCTGCAGCAGCATCAGGCTTGTCCATGAGTCATGGACAAGAGAAACTCATGGACAAGGCTGCATGATTAGGCTGGGTTCACATCACGTTTTATGCAATACGGGACCGCATACGGCTGGGGGAAGCTAAAACCGGGCGCTCCCGTATCCCTGCCGTATGCGGCTGTATGTAATGCATTTCAATGAGTCGACCCGAGTGAAGAGCTGACTCCGGTTGGCTCATTTTTGTCCCGTATGCTGTTTTCCCACCGGACCTAAAACCGTGGTCCACCACAATTTTAGGTCCAGTGGGAAAACCGCATATGGGACAGAAATGAGCCAACCAGAGTCAGCGCTTCACTTGGGTCGATTCATTGAAATGCATTACATACAGCCGCATACGGCAGGGATACGGGAGCGCCCGGTTTTAGCTTCCCCCAGCCGTATGTGGTCCCATATTGCATAAAACGTCATGTGAACCCAGCCTCAGACACACCAATCACCTCCTACCACCGCATGGGAGGGACACGCCCCCTTTCCCTGAGAGGATTTCTAACACTGTGACTAGAGATGAGTGAACTTACAGTAAATTTGATTTGTCACGAACTTCTCGGCTCGGCAGTTGATGACTTATCCTGCATAAATTAGTTCAGCCTTCAGGTGCTCCTGTGGGCTGGAAAAGGTGGATACAGTCCTAGGAGACTCTTTCCTAGGACTTTATCCACCTTTTCCAGCCCACCGGAGCAGCTGAAAGCTGAACTAATTTACGCAGGATAAGTCATCAACTGCCGAGTCGAGAAGTTCGTGACGAATTGAATTTACTGTAAGTTTGCGCCTCTCTAACTGTGAGCTAATGAAAAGAGGGATAATAGGGGCATAAAAATTACATATACAGGGTATATGAATTAGGTACTAAATAACAACTCCCCCCCCCCCCCCCCCCCCCAGTTTGCAAGTGGTATTGCAGCTCAGTACTACTGAAGAGAATAGAGCCAAACTGTAATATCGCAAACAACCTGTGGACTGGTGTGGTGCTGTTTTATGGAAGAAAGCAGCTATGTTTTTCTACTGCTGAGGAAGCCTTTTCAATTGCAGGCAGCTTGTACGCTACATATTGTCCTTGGTTACGAAGTCTAAGTGAGTTGGAAGGGCAGAGACCAATTGCATTATTAGTTAAATATAAGAGTCCCACGTGACTGAGTAGGTGTGGTATTTCAATTATTCTAATGACATGGTGTGTATTTTAAGACTATTGTTACATTCAACTATTCTTTTACTTACAGTGACTAACAAAACAATCTTAAGGTTGTTCTAAACTAGCATTAAGAAAAACCCCAACATTCTCTGCAGTTAAGTCATGAGAATATGCTGACTTATTTAACTATAAGAACAAAGTTTATTTTAAATTTAGTCATAATGACCTTGCACCCAAGTGATTAAATGCTCATGTGATAGATGATTTCAGCGTTAAGCAAGTCATGCTGTATAATCTAAAGCAGTGTTTCCCAACCTTTTTCGGGTCGGGGCACACCTCGGAAATCTTTTTTTCCACGGGGCACCGCTACCGAGGTTGACGAGCAAGAAAAAAAAAAAGGAAAAAACGGTAAAAAACGCAATGCACTATATCTATTTATCAGTGGGTATATAGTTTAAAGTGCTGCTTTATACAGCAACTCACCAATGACGTCTTCTCTAATTTGCATCGTTGCCTTCTCTTCTCCATCTGGTCTGGGCCATCATCACGATTTCTTCCACACACAATTTTTCACCGTTAAACCTGCAAAACAAACCTATTAGGTGCCAAACTTTTTTTTCTTTTTTTTTTTACATGGGTGACAGAGGGGTGTAGAAGAGTGGACATGGGTGACAGAGGGGTGTAGAGGGGTGGACATGGGTGACAGAGGGGTTTAGAGGGGTGTAGAGGAGTGTACATGGGTGACAGGGGTATAGAGGAGCGTACATGGGTGACAGGGGTGTAGAAGAGCGTACATGAGTGACAGGGGTGTAGAGGAGCATACATGGGTGACAGGGGTGTAGAGGAGCATACATGGGTGACAGGGGTATAGAGGAGCGTACATGGGTGACAGGGGTGTAGAAGAGCGTACATGAGTGACGGGTGTAGAGGAGCATACATGGGTGACAGGGGTGTAGTGGAGCATACATGGGTGACAGGGGTGTAGAGGAGCATACATGGGTGACAGGGGTGTAGAGGAGCATACATGGGTGACAGGGGTATAGAGGAGCGTACATGGGTGACAGGGGTGTAGAAGAGCGTACATGAGTGACGGGTGTAGAGGAGCATACATGGGTGACAGGGGTGTAGTGGAGCATACATGGGTGACAGGGGTGTAGAGGAGCATACATGGGTGACAGGGGTGTAGAGGAGCGTACATGGGTGACAGGGGTGTAGAGGAGTGTACAGAGGGGTTTTAGAGGAGTGTACATGAGTGACAGATGGGTGTACATGGGTGACAGAGGGGTGTAGAGGAGTGTACAAGGGTGACAGAGGGGTGTAGAGGAGTGTACATGGGTGACAGAGGGGTGTACATGGGTGACAGAGGGGTGTAGAGGAGTGTACATGGGTGACAGATGGGTGTACATGGGTGACAGAGGGGTGTAGAGGAGTGTACATGGGTGACAGATGGGTGTACATGGGTGACAGAGGGGTGTAGAGGAGTGTACATGGGTGACAGATGGGTGTACATGGGTGAAAGAGGGGTGTAGAGGAGTGTACATGGGTGACAGATGGGTGTACATGGGTGACAGAGGGGTGTAGAGGAGTGTACATGGGTGACAGATGGGTGTACATGGGTGACAGAGGGGTGTAGAGGAGTGTACATGAGTGACAGAGGGGTATAGAGGAGTGTACATGGGTGACAGAGGGGTGCAGAAGAGTGTACATGGGTGACAGAGGGGTAGAAGAGTGTACATGGGTGACGGGTGTAGAGGAGTGTACATGGGTGACAGGGGTGTAGAGGAGTGTACATGGGTGACAGGGGTGTAGAGGAGTGTACATGGGTGACAGGGGTGTAGAGGAGCATACATGGGTGAAAGGGGTGTAGAGGAATGTACAAAGGGGTGTATAGGAGCGTCCATGGGCGACAGGGGTGTAGAGGAGTGTACATGGGTGACAAAGGGGTGTAGAGAAGTGTACATGGGTGACAGAGGGGTAGAGAGGAGTGTACATGGGTGACAGAGGGGTAGAGAGGAGTGTACATGGGTGACAGAGGAGTGTACATGTGTGATAGATGGGTGTACATGGGTGACAGAGGGGTGTAGAGGAGTGTACATGGGTGATAGATGGGTGTACATGTGTGACAGAGGGGTGTAGAGGAGTGTACATGGGTGACAGAGGGGTAGAGAGGAGTGTACATGGGTGACAGAGGGGTGTTGAGGAGTGTACATGGGTGACAGAGGGGTGTTGAGGAGTGTACTTGGGTGACAGAGGGGTGTACATGGGTGACAGAGGGGTGTAGAGGAGTGTACATGGGTGACAGAGGGGTGTAGAGGAGTGTACATGGGTGGCAGAGGGGTACAGAGGAGTGTACATGGGTGACAGAGGGGTACAGAGGAGTGTACATGGGTGACAGAGGGGTGTAGAGGAGTGTACATGGGTGACAGAGGGGTATAGAGGAGTGTACATGGGTGACAGAGGGATGTACATGGGTGACAGAGGGTTGTAGAGAAGTGTACATGGATGACAGAGGGGTGTAGAGGAGTGTACAGAGGGGTGTAGAGAGGTGTACAAGGGTGATAGATGGGTGTAGAAGAGTGAACATGGGTGACGGGGGCATAGGGGTGACAGAGGGGTGGACAGGGGGTGGACATGGGTGACAGGAGGGTGGACAGGGGAGACGGGGTCAGAGGGGTGGACAAGGGGGTAAAAGAGGGACAGGAGTGACAGAGAGGGGTTGACTGGGGTAACAAAGGGACAGATGGGTGAACAGGAGGGTGGACATGGGTGACAGAGTAGACTACGGGGGTAGACAGGGGGGTAAACATGAGTGACAGGGATGGACAGGGGAGTGGACAAGGCAGACATGGATGACAGGAGGGTGGACATGGGTGACGGGGATGATAGGTGGGGGGACATGTGTGAGTGCGGGTGGACATGAGTGATGGGGGGTGGACATGGGTGACAGGAAGGTGAACATGGGTGACAGGCAAGGGTGGACATGAGTGACAGGGAAGGGTGGACATGAGTGACAGGGAAGGGTGGACATGAGTGACAGGGAAGGGTGGACATGAGTGACAGGGAAGGGTGGACATGAGTGACAGGGAAGGGTGGACATGGGTGACAGGGAAGGGTGGACATGGGTGACAGGGAGGGTGGACATGAGTGAGGGTGGACATGGGCGACAGGGAAGGGTGGACATGGGTGACAGGGGTGGTGGACATGGGTGACAGGAAGGGTGGACATGGGTTACAGGGAGGGTGGACATGGGTGACTGGGGGGTGGACATGGGTGACTGGGGGGGTGGACATGGGTGACTGGGGGGGTGGACATGGGTGACTGGAGGGGTGGACATGGGTGACTGGGGGGGTGGACATGGGTGACTGAGGGGGTGGACATGGGTGACTGGGGGGGTGGACATGGGTGACTGGGGGGGTGGACATGGGTGACTGGGGGGGTGGACATGGGTGACAGGGAGGGTGGACATGGGTGACAGGGAGGGTGGACATGGGTGACTGGGGGGGTGGACATGGGTGACTGGGGGGGTGGACATGGGTGACTGAGGGGGGTGGACATGGGTGACAGGGGGGGGGATATGGGTGACGGGGGGGTGGACATGGGTGACGGGGGGATTACATGGGTGACAGGGAGGGATTACATGGGTGACAGGGAGGGATTACATGGGTGACAGGGGGGGGTGGACATGGGTGATAGAGATGGACAGGGAGGTGGACAAGGCGGACATGGCTGACAGGGGGGTGGACATGGGTGACAGGGAGGGATTACATGGGTGACAGGGGGGGGTGGACATGGTTGATAGAGATGGACAGGGAGGTGGACCAGGCGGACAGGGGGGGGTGGACATGGGTGACAGGGGGGGGTGGACATGAGTGACAGGGAGGGTGGACATGGGTGACGGGGGGGGTGGACATGGGTGACGGGGGGGTGGACATGGGTGACAGGGGGGGTGGACATGGTTGACAGGGGGGGATTACATGGGTGACTGGGAGGGATTACATGGGTGACGGGGGGGTGGACATGGGTGATACAGATGGATAGGGAGGTAGACAAGGCAGACATGGCTGACAGGGGGGGGGGGTGGACAGGAGTGACGGGGGGGGGGGTAGAGGGTGGACCTGGGTGACGGTGGGTGGATTTAAACAGGGTTGAGAAGGTGAACAGAGGGGTGGAAAGGGTACGGTACCTTAAGCAAGCCGGCCCGCGCAGCTTGCAGTTCCACAGGAGGCACTGGAGTCCGGCGCAGGTGCAGCTAGTTCCGCCCCAGGGCACCATTTCCGGCTCACTGCGCCGCAAGGGAGAGGGGGACGGAGGGGGACGCAGGAGACGGAGAGTGAAGGAGTGGGACACAGGGAACAGAGGGGGAAGGAGGGGAACACGGGTCACGCGGCAGACGCAGGGGACGGAGGGGAACACAGGAGACGCAGAAGATGCAGGGGGACGCTGTGTGCGCACGCAGACTTCCCTATCCCCCCCCCCCGGGCCGTCAGGCCGGGGTGGAACATTTAAAAAAAAAATAATAGTAAAAAATAAAAAATTCACGGCAAAATCCCGCGGCACCACGGGCAGTGCTGAACGGCACACACGTGTGCCGCGGCACCGCGGTTGGGAATCACTGGTCTAGGGGGAGGTGTGTGTGGCCATTAGGTTCTGTACCTCCTTGCAAAAACCCCGGGTACTTCTGGGGCAGGGTAACGACCATTAATGGCTCTGCGGGCAAATACCTTGGCTAATGCCAAGGGGGATGCCGGGAGTATTTGTGGTCTCTTAGTAGCTTCGGCAAAAAGGGACATCGAACCTGGAACCTCGCAGGTACCTTTTGGTCCGGAGGCGAAGGGTAAGGTTTGTTGGGGGGCCTCTCCTGTCGGAGAAGGGCTTGCGATAGACCGCATACTTTGTGCACTTTTTTTTTTAGTGTAACACGTTTGCACTTTTTCTTCCACTTTGGGTGATTTGAGAGCACGTTCCTGGGCTCAAAGTAAAGTACTCCAAAGGAGCCAATAAACACAGAAAATTATTTTCATTCTCTAGACTAATTAAACATGAAATTATTATTATTTTTTTTGGGCGGGATAAATGAGGGGTGTTATCATGAGCTAATGAAAAACAGATTACCCAGTAAGATCTATCTTTATCTGATCGCTCATGACAGTAACCGAGACTTAGAATAGTAACCAATCAGGGTGGGACTACCGCCTGAAGGACTTTATGTCCAAAGGAAAGATCAGAAACAGGATTTAATTGTAACCTACAGTGTTTTTAAAAAAGTATGTTTTTAGGACCATGTAGCTGCCCTACAGATCTGGTCCACAGAGGCTTCGGCCTTCTCTGCCCAGGAAGAAGCCACCGCTCTGGTAGAGTGAGCTGGGGAAAAAAAGTAAGGTGGATCCTGATACTTTGTAGTATAGGCTAATGTAATTGATGCCCTGATCCATCTACTAATAGACTGTTTAGAAGCAGCCTTGCCCTTGTTAGGGACAGAAAATTGTACTAGAAGATTTTCTGAAGAACGAAAGTCCTTAGTAGAGTCCAGATACTTCAGGAGGCATCTTCTGACATCAAGGTTATAGAACTTGACTTCACCTTCATGTCTTGGCTCATCGCAAAAAGAGGGAAGAATAAGCTCCTGAGATTTATGAAACTCTTAAACCACTTTCGGCAGGAAAGATGGTAAAGTTCTCATTACTACTCTGTCATCTAATATCTTGGTATAAGGAGGAAAGGCCGAGAGCACTTGTAATTCTCCTACCCTCCTAGCCATTGGAGGAAGCACATCTTGAGGGTGAGCAACTTGATGGAGATAGAATCCAGAGATTCAAAGGGTGCCTGTTCTGATAAGGAATCAAACACCAGATTCAAGTCCCAGAGGGTCTTGATAGGAGGATTTAATCTTGTAGCCCTAGAAATAAAACATTTAATTTAACTAGGATATTATCTGCTAACTTGAAGTTAAAAAAGGAACTAAGTGCTGAAATTTGTACTTTAAGGGTACTAGGACTTAGCTTCTTATCCAGGCCTAACTGGAGGAAATGAATGATTTGAGGGATATTAGGATCTCCCAATGGATCGACTGCAGGTCCCACTACTCTTAAGAAGGCTCTCCATGTTCCTAGGTATACGGCAAGTATGTTAAGTCTTTCCTACTTGCAAGTAAGGCGTTTAATACTTGGTCAGATAGGCCTCTAGCTTTTAAAATTGACCTCTCAGCATTCAGGCTGTTAGATGAAGGTTGTGCGACTGACATTGTCCAAGCAGGCCCTTCGAGGCCAGAAGGGCGCTATCATTAGTACTAAGGCCCTGTCCTGTCTTATCTTTTTCAAGACCCGTGGGATAAGGTAAAGAGGTTAGAAAGCGTATCCTCTTTCTTTTCCCCAGTCCTGAGAGAAGACGTCTACTGCTGTCGGATAATCCAGTGGGTTGAGAGAATAGAACCTGAGAATCTTCCTGTTTCTGGAAGCAGAGATCTATAGAGAATTTTCCAAACCTTTCCTCTATCATAGCAAATATCTCCTTGTTTAGACACCATTCAGACTGAAGAACATGAACTCTGCTTTCTGCCACCTTGTTGTCTTCCGCTTTCAGGTGAACCGCAGAGAGAAATGGCAGCTTAGCTTCTGCTAAGGAAAAATCTGGAAGGAGAGATTTAACAGGGAGTCCGATCTTGTCCCCCCATTTAACCCCTTAACGACGCAGAACGTAAATGTACGTCCTGGTGAGCTGGTACTTTACGCACCAGGACGTACATTTACATCCTAAGCATAACCGCGAGCATCGGAGCGATGCCGGCATCATGCGCGGCAGGTCCCGGCTGCTGATCGCAGCCAGGGACCCGCCCGTAATGGGCGACATCCGCGATCCCGCGGATGTCCGCCATTAACCTCTCAGATGCCATGATCAATACAGATCACGGCATCTGCAGCATCGCGGTCACTAAAATGGATGATCGGATCACCCGCAGTGCTGCCGCGGCGATCCGATCATCCAGCATGGCAAACAGAGGTCCCCTCACCTGGCTCCGCTGCCTTCCCGGTGTCTTCTGTATGATCTGCCTTACCGCAGACCAGAGCAGAAGATGACCGATAATGCTGATCAGTGCTGTGTCCTATACATAGCACTGATTATTATTAGCAATCGAGTGATTGCTATAAATAGTGCCCTATGGGGACTATTAAAGTGTAAAAATAAAAGTTAAAAAAAATGTGAAAAACCTCCTCCCCCAATAAAAATGTAAATTGTCCCATTTTCCCCATTTCACTCCCAAAAAGTGTTAAACATTTTTTTATATACATATTTGGTATCGCCGCATGCGTAAATATCTGAACTATTAAAATTAAATGTTAATGATACTGTACGGTGAACGGCATGAATGTAAAAATAAAAAAAGTCCAAAATAGATGCTTTTTTTATAACATTTTATTCCCCCAAAAATTTATAAAAATGGATTAAAAGTTCTATATAAGCAAATATGGTATCAATAAAAAGTACAGAACACGGCACAAAAAATGAGCCCTCAAACCGTCGCTTATACGGAAAAATGAAAAAGTTATAGGTCTTCAAATTAGGGGGATTTTAAATGTACTAATTTGGTTAAAAAGTTTGCGATTTTTTTTAAGTGTAACAGTAATAGAAAAGTATGTTATCATGGGTATCATTTTAATCGTATTGATCCAAAGAATAAAGACCGTAAATTGTACGGCGTGAAAACAAAACCTTCCAAAATTAGCAAAATTGCGGTTTTCTTTTAAATTTCACCACACAAATAGTGTTTTTTGGTTGTGCCATACATTTTATGGTAAAGTGAGTGATGGCATTACAACGGACAACTGGTCCCGCAAAAAACAAGCCCTCATACTAGTCTGTGGAGGAAAATATAAAAGAGTTATGATTTTTTGAAGACAAGGAGGAAAAAACTAAAACGTAAAAATGTTATCGTCTGCGTCCTTAAAGCCCAAATGGGCTGCGTCCTAAGGGGTTAGAGGGGTACTCCGGTGGTTACATTTTTTTGACTATATGGCATCTTAAGTTTTGTTTTTTTGCAATATACATGTGTTCAGAGGGTTTTCTTTTACTGTTGTCCACAGTTCTGAGTCTATTGTGGACAAGATGTCACAGCTTTTTTTTTTTTCTGTCTGCATGAAAAAAAATAAGCCACGCCCCCTCATCTCATCCAGCTGAGTACACAGCTCCTCACCTCCCCTCCCCCCTGCTCTGTATTCTAAGGACGCAGGTCTGCACAGGAGAAGGAACACAGAGAAGATAAGTGTTATCTGAAGGGGAGGATGAGAAGGTGCACGGGCTGGGGATGTATAGACAGCAGGGGAATAAATCTCATACTGGGAATGATCTCTATATGGGGAGGGGGGGGGGGGGGGGGGACTCCTGAAGGACACATGCTGGAAGTTGTAGTCCCTGTTGTGTGTGTATGCTAGTGTTTACAAACCAGTGTGCCTCCAGCTGTTGCAAAACAACAACTCCCAGCATGCACTGACAGACTTTGGGCATGCTGGGAGTTGTAGATTTGCAACAGCTGGAGGCACACTGGTTGGGAAACACTGTTTTAGCCTATTCAGCATACAGACCATGTTACACCAGTGTTTCCCAACCAGTGTGCCTCCAGCTGTTGCAAAACTACAACTCCTAGCATGCCCAAAGGCTGTCAGGGCATGCTGGGAGTTGTAGTTTTGCAACAGCTGGAGGCACCCTGTTTGAGAAACACTAATGTATGCCCTATAGAGGTGTGGTGAACTACAACCCCCAGGAGACTACAGAGGCAGCATGCTGGTGTTATACCACAGACTGAAGACTCCTGAATGACAAGCTGGGAGTTGTAGTCCCTTTTGTGTGTGTATGACAGTGTATCCCAACTAAGGCTGATTGTATTAGTGTGCTGTGTATAAGGGGCCTGACCCAGGAAAAAAATATTAGGATGGGTAAAGGGCGGAACAAAAAAAAAAAGGAGCCGTCCCAAACCAACAAGGCATGTGGCATGCTGGGATTTGTAGTTTTCAGCACAGCAAGAAACAGGAAATAGGAGCAAAGATAGGAAAACAAAGTGTGGGATAAAAAGACAACAAAGAACGGAAATAGAGTCGCCTAAACAACAAGAATAGAAATGAAACAAAACAAATAGGGTAAGTCAAAAACGGAAAAAACACGTTGACCACCGGAGTACCCCTTCAAGTAATCTACAGTGGTGGTGTTGTCTGAATATATCAGTACATCCTTCCCTTGGACTTGAGGAATAAACAAAGATATTGCCTGGAACACTGCATAGAGCTCTTTGTAATTTGATGTAGACTGATGCATCTGAGGAGACCACCTGCCTTGAAGGAGGAGATGCTGGCCTCTGGAGGTCTCCCAACCCAAAGGACTGGCATCTGTAGTTATTCACTACCAATGAGGGAGACCAAAAGGTACCCCTTGAGATAGGTTGTTGGGGTTCATCCACCATATCAGGGAGACCCTTGCTTTTGGGGAAAGGGAAAACTTTTGGTTTAGTAATGACATCCTGGATCTGTACTGAGCCCATTTCACTGCTACAATACAAGAAGTCATCAGACCTAGAACTGACATTGCTTCCCTGAAGGTGCATAAGACCGAAAAATCATTTCTACTCTGTCCTTGAGGAGGATCTGTTTGGCTAGAGGCAGGAGATAAGCATCCTTCTGAATTCAATGTCTCCGCTTTAAGAAAACGCACTGCCTAGAAATGGTTAAACTTGACTTTTTTAGATTCAGATTCCAACCTGGATCTTTCAGTATGGAGCCAACTACTTGAATGTGCAAATGAAGGGTTTTTGAGGAGTCTGAAACAATCAGTAAATCGTCCAGATATGGAACAGGATGTTTTGGGTTCTTATGAAAGCTGCCACCTCCGTCATCACTTTGGTGAATACCCTTGGGGCTTGAGAGACCCCAAAAGGGAAGGACTTGGTACTGTAAATGGACCCATGCTCCTTACATAAACACTGCCACTCTTAGAAACTTTTGATGAGAGTTGTGGATGGGAATATGGTAGTAGGCGTCTTCTAAATCTACAGAGGCCATCATGCAATTTGGAACTAGCAGAGGGATTGTGGATTTTAGGGACTCCATCCTGAATTTTTTGTATGACAAAGTAGTTTAACTATTTCAGCTTTATTATAACTGAAAAACTTTTTTTTTTTTTTTAACTAAGAAGAGAGGGGAATATAATCCCCTCCCCTCCTCCCCCTGGGGGACTGGAACCAGGACTTTTTTTGAGCAAAATATTTCTGTTATCATGGCCTCTTGTTTCAGGGAAGGTTTCACACTATCCCAGTGGGAAAGAATCTGTCCGGAGGAAAAGACCGGAACTCCAGAAGGAGAACAGATCTCAGGGTGGATAGAACCCAAGGGCTGTGAGAAATTTTCTCCCAGGCCCCCGCAAAGGATGCTAAGATATCTTCTTTAGGGGGTCTGGTTAACAAGATGGATTGTAACTGTGAAACCCAGACTCTTGGCAGCTACATTTGTTCTGATAGAAGCTGCGGCTGCCTCCCAGGTCTTTTTGTTAAAGAACTCTGCTTTTTTGTCCATTGTTCAGACAGAGGTCCTAGATCCTCAAAAGGCAAGGCGGATTCCTTAGTCATTTTAGCCACCGGGGCATCAATTAACGGGGCTCTATCCCATGACTTAGTGACTAATTCCTCAAAGGGGTATTTCCTTTTAAGGAGTTTAAGATAAAAACAATTTCTTCTCAGGATTTTTCCATTCCTTAATTATTTGCTTGATACTTTTATGCAAATTAAATGTACTGGACTTCTTGGGGCCTAAGCCTTCATATAGGGCGTCTTTGGCCGTGACTGTCTCTCCTCAAGATAAGCAGTTAGGCGGATTGCTATAAAGGACCTGATCAGTATCATCTGGAGAAAAGGGGAGTTTGGATTTAAACTCTTCTCGCTTGTCAGAGGAGGAATAGAGAGTAAGATTTTCCTCTTGAACACTAAGGGGACTGGAAATAGCAGAGGTGACCACAGAGGAGGCTGAAGCACCCACATTCCCGACATTTCCTAGTCCTTTAAGGGATGAATCCATCTCCTCCTGGATCATTACTCTTCGGTTGCTAGCAATTGCAGAGGACTCCGGGGCCACAATAACTTCAATACAGGCTGCACATATAGACTTTTTATAGGCAGGATCTAACGGCTTCCTACATTCTTTATTACAGGATTTAGAAGACTTCTTGCTACCCTACAAAGCAATAGCCTGACTTGGCTAGCAGAATATGGAATGAAATTGAAATTCTCACCCAGAAGTAGATTCACACCTCCGTAGCCAGGCTGGAACTACTCTTCTTGGAGCGTCCACCTCCCTCTGTCAAATGCTCCGACATGCTGCAGGAGTGTTTATTTTTATTTTAGCAAAACACTGCAGGGCAACCAAGAATGGTCTGCTCAGCTGCTGCTGTTGCAGGCTTTTGTACTGCTGCGGGCTGCTGCAGGCTTCTGGATATTGCTGCAGGGCATGCTACCACCTTACAATATATTCCAGTACATATGGAGTGTGGGGATATTGGTTACAGAATAAACCATATAAGCACAACTATCATCCAAACAGGAAAGGATATATCCATGATCTAATGTATACTGTGCCAGCCTATAAGGGAGGAGGATTGTAGTCGTAGTGACCCATATATGTGAACACTCAATGATCATGGACACACCAATTATAATAAGCACACCCATGACTATAGTATATATATATATATATATATATATATATATATATATATATATATATATATATATATTTTAAAATATGAGGACATTAAGAATGGAGGCTGAGAAAGTCCGACAGAGGCTGCCATCTTGGAGGAGGAAGCAAGGTAACCCTCTTAAAAGATGGATCCACCAACTGGAAGAAGTAACCAGGCCCTTCACAAGGAAGATGGAGGATGCCCAAAATGGTGAGACAAGACTATCGATATTCAAGCCCATATGACTCTACTACTCTCAAGTTAAACTTTCTACAAAGAAGACACACTAAGGACACTCAAGTTTCTTTATGATGTATTTCTTGAGGTCTTAAAGAAGAGCACAATAAACATCCATTTATTACATTTTTTTACATTTATTTAGTTCCTTATGACAGGAAAGTGCGAACTGTGCCTTTAATTATGCCTCTGCATATTGGGCATTTCCGGAGAGATGGTGCGCAGTCCTTACAAACCACTAAATGGCCACATGGAATAAACACAATAGAAACTTCTTGGTCCATACAAATTTTACAAGTCCTTTCCTCCTGCAACCTTCTCAACTGTTCTTCCATTGGTAGATCTAGAAAATAAAAATGTCATTATTTAAAATAAAAGACAGGAAAAAAGCAATAAAATCATATATAGACCACGAGACTAGACATTGTTATTGCATCTGTAATTTCATCAGTAATTTATTAGTTTTGCAACCTTTTTTCTAAGTGTAATTTAATTTCCTGTCTAGATGATAGCCCATCATTATTTACAGTACAGAAATACAGAAGCAATATGGTTGATATACTGATTGTAATTCATCCACAATAAGTCCATACTTTGGCTTTGTGAAGAAGCAGGCCAAAGTACAACAGATGCACTAAATGACATGGGAGTGCAGGTTTAACCAATTACTTCTTTTAAGGTGTTTTCACATGTACTGGTAGTGCGCAAAAAAGAAAAAAAAATGCGGTTCACCAATAACAGCAAAACTAAAAATTTAAAACACACACACACACACAAGCAGAACACTAATGATAAATGTAATTACACCCAAAGCAGGATCACTGGTTATAACTGAATAGCAATCTACTCACCAGAATAGCCATCTGACATTTGGCATGTCAATGTCTGTTCAACTAAAATAAAAAGTAAAAAAAAAAAATATTTACACACCACAAAAAATAAAAACTTAAAAAATGCATTATTGCATTACTGTCATTAAGAAACAAACTTTTAACATGTCATGGAGACCTGTTTTGGTCGGTCAGGGTCTGGGTGAGAATCTATGAAACTCATCTCCTGCAGCAAAGAAAAGAACAATAGACAAATGCTCCCAGTTTGTTCTAGAAATCGGTGGGGATCTCAGCATCCAGACCTCCACCAATCAAAACTTGACTTCAACATGACATTAACACGTTAATATCATATCTATATCTTTCTATAATGTGAGGCATCACATTTATACTAACAAGTTTAAAAAAAATTATTAAAAACTTACTAAATAACTCTCTGTGAAGGTCAGGGTCATGTTTATTAAGACTATTTTTGAAAGCTTCAATTGCATTTCGGCCTTTTATTAAAACAATTTCAATGAGTTCTTGAGCTTGTAAAGTATATGGTGCCTTCTGCAATAAGGCATCACATTCCGTGGAGGACAGCACCTCTGCGTTTGACAAGTCTTCTATTATTGGACGGCAGTTTGAAATGCGCTGGATCAAGGTAAGTCGACTTTTCCTGATTAAGGTGATCTCATCTACAAGATTAAATGGAAGGGAGAAAAAAAAAATGTCCATGTGAAAAGTAAGTTCTGTAACAGTGTATTACAAATAATTCACATGGCTACATAGGAAAGTCAACAGCTAAAGGAACACGCCAATCAAAAATGGGAAAACACAAAAACCAAAAAGAACTTTACTAGTTTTATTTTCCTTTAACAATGTTGAGACTCTCAGCTTTGTGGTTTGCGCGTATGTCTACATTGTAGCATCAAGCGGTTGCACTTGTTTTTTTTAATCAATTACTGTATTTTTCGTCCTATAGGACTCACCGGCGTATAAGACGCACCCTATTTTTAGGTGCAAAATCTAAAAAAATTTGAGATTTTGAACCCAATAGTGGTCTTCAACCTGCGGACTTCCAGATGTTGCAAAACTACAACTCCCAGCATGCCCGGACAGCCGTTGGCTGTCCGGGCATGCTGGGAGTTGTAGTTTTGCACCATCTGGAGGTCCGCAGATTGAAGACCACTGCATAGAGGTAATACTCACGTGTCCCCGCCGCTCCGGACCCGTCACCGCCGCCCTGGATGTCGCTCCATCGCTGTCGCCGTGTCACCGTCGCTCCGGAACGTCTCTGCTGCCGGCCGGGTATCCTCGCTCTCCGTCGCCGCCATCACGTCGTTACGCACGCTGACGCACGTACGCGACGACGAGGAAGGAGAGCGCCGACCATACAGGGGATCCCTGAATGGAGAAGACACCGAGGAGGCAGGCAAGGTCCCTCCCGGTGTCCTGTAAGCACTAACCCGGCTATTCAGTCGGGCTGTTCAGGACCGCCGCGGTGAAATCGTGGCGGTCCCGAACAGCCCGACTGAACAGCCGGGTTAGTGTCACTTTCCCTTCAGACGCGGCGGTCAGCTTTGATCGCCACGTCTGAAGGGTTAATACAGGGCATCACCGCGATCGGTGATGTCCTGTATTAGCCGCGGGTCTCGGCCGTTGATGGCCGCAGGGACCGCCGCGATAGGGGTGTATTCGCCGTATAAGATGCACCGACTTTTTCCCCCCAGTTTTGAGGAAGAAAAAGTGCGTCTTATACGGCGAAAAATATGGTACAAATAAAATAGTAGGATTTTAAAGACAAAAGCTGGAGTAATTTTGTGTGATACATGGAGTATAAATTTGTCTGTGGACGCTCCATAAACTCGTCACATGCTATTCTACAGTAGCATGCTGGAGCAGGTGAGCAGTGCTACATTAATTTTGAATGACTTCAATAACTGGTATGACAGCAACGTATAATCACATTCTTAAGTAGATGTTGGTTGAGAGAGACAGCATAAGCTGAACCAATATTAAAAATATAAATAAATAAAAAAAATTAATAAAAATGGGACTTTTACAAATTGAACTTTTTACAAAGGGTTTTACAATAGAGCTAAGGATGTGGTCACAACTAGACGAACTCCGCAGCATGAAGACACTGTTGTCCTGGGTTCAAATCCCACCAAGAACAACATCTGCAAAGAGTTTGTATGTACTCTGCGTGGGTTTCCTCTGAGTACTCCAGTTTCCTCTCACATTTCAAAACATACTGATAGGTAAATTTAGAGCCCTAATGGGGACAGGGACCAATTTTAGTGTACAGCGCTGTGGAATCTGTGTGCGCTATATAAATAAAATAATTTTTATTATAATCATCATGTGCTGCCTTACCAGATGAACACTGCTCCATCTGTTTGTCTCTCTCTTCTTCAGTCTGTTCTTTCTGAGCACATAATAAGTCATTTATTAGTTCGTCTGCTTCCTTATAACTTTCCCCAGACGTCAATATTTTACTCATTATTGTTTCTTTTACTAGTCGCCGATTGAAGCCCATCTGCAGGACAGTCTGAACTAAAGGAGTATTCATGTAAACCTCATCATCCTGGTTGTTTTCATTACCCAAATGGATGACTGGAGATGGGGGAGGAAAAAAAAAAAAAACACATTAGAAAAAGTACAAAACTGACCATTTCCTCATCACTTTGGCACATTCACAAAGATTTTCTGTAACTCAAAGGGTATGTTCACACGGTCGAATCTAGTGAAGGAATTCAGCTCGAAAATTCTGCTACATGAAGTTAACATTGTAATGAAAGGAATTCCTGCTGTTCAATAACGGAATCTGCCAGCCTGGCAAAACGGAATCTGAGCGGAAGCACGAAAATTCTGTCGCGTGAACAAAATCAGCTTCATACATCGAAATATGGGGCTGTTTCTACAGCATGCATTTTTTTAAATGTATTAAACAGTCTGCTGCGTGTGAGCAGAGCAGTTTATCAGGAAAGGGTGAACCACTGAACAGGAATAATGACATTCTATGGCCAGCATGAGATAATACAGGTGCCACGCCAATGGAAAATATGAGAACATACTGTTCAGTGGAGATAAATAGCAACTATTGTTTAGTCAGCTGTAAAGGTAGGATATGTGTCATGAAAATGCTCTTTACAATTCTTTGGTTTGATCAAAGGAAAATTAATCATAGAAAAATACACACAAAATCTCCCTTCTGACTTTCTGATTATGTATTGTTTGATATAGTCTCAAAACGGTAGAAAATAAAAATGTCGTTTAGACTGCTGGCAGCACCACAACAAACATTTTCCTTTATATACAAGTGTTGTATAACTGAGCCTTGATGCTTGAACTATATACTTACTGGGGGGATACTGAGCTTCATTGTTTTGTGAGTCTGAAGAGGACAACAGCTATTGAGGTAAAGATAAAAAAAAAGTTAGATAACATCAAACGGGTTTTTACATTGAACTGATAAGTCAATGCAAAGACCTGTCAAAATATACTACTGTGATACTAGTGACACCATGTAATCACCAACATACAAATCTACCAAGATAGACCCATGACAGGTATGTCATAGACCAGGGAGGGGTTAAATAAGCAATCTGATTGGGTGCTATGAGCAACTGCACCACTTTTTTTGATGACAGGCCACATTTACATCAATCTACAATCTAGATTGCATTTTTAGGCCACCGATTTCTCAGTAAAATGGAAATTATGCACTTGTTTAAAATTTTCGTAATTTTACCTGATCTAAAAGATGCGGATATCTATCCTGAATATCAGTGACAAAACTTTGACCTTTCACGTTCAGCAAGTATTCACATCTGGAAGATAGAAAAACATGGTTTTAAACTTTATAACAATAAGTGTATGATTGTATCATGCACCGCAAATCCAAGCTTTGGGTTTCCAGCAGGACTGTGCTTATTTTCAATCTAATAATGTGCACAAATAATACCTATGGAAAAGTGGTTGTCAGATTAATTTATTTTTTAAATAGTGTAAGCACTAACAGCCGCTATTCTATAGGGTTTTTTATTTTTTTGTTTTTTTTATTAATCTTCATTATGTGCCAAACAAAGGCTTACCTAGGAAACCACTTTGCATGTTCAACCCATGGATCATCTCCAGATTCCCAGCATCTCAAACCCCCATCACAACAAAAGCATTTGACATCATCATTTCGCCCTATTGAAAAAAAATAAAATTAAATAAAAACAAACATCACAGCCCGTTACTGTCATCTCTGCACCTGTATAGGGGTGAATAAAACAATTTGTTAACTAGTATCTAGATCATAGAATTATGGACACTTCAGCTTTGATGATACACGTGATGGCGTAGCTATGTGTAATGGGTATGAACTCTGCACTTTTTAATTAGTGACTTTTAGCCACAAACATAAAATGTTATGCTTTTTTTTTTTTTTTTTTTATTATAAATCTACCCTGTGATGTAAAATGATATAAGCATGCTTGATGGCATTTTTACAGTGCCAGGCATGTATATGAATATTGGCGTAATGAATTATGTCAATGTTTAACCTTTTTGAGTTTTTCTTTGTGGCAAAATAGTCTCAGCACTTTGATAATAGTTTACATTAAAAAATATAGTTAAGTCTATAGTCAAACGTCTAAGTTTGCAGACTACAAACCCTTATTAGTCTTATCCCCAGTCATAGTACTTCCTGAAATACTGCTTTTTAACTTGCATTTACCGTAATTACAGGGGAGTATGACTCCAGGATCAGACTACACAGGATTTCTCAACTAGCATCTAGAACAGATATTTTTTTGATCTCTAACTTTAATGATCTCGTGATGATCCGAAGGCTGCCCTGGGTATGCGAAAGGCATGACTTTAAACCACCAGCATGAAATTCTGTACAGGATTTGTAGTCTGTAATCATGACACATAAAAACTGTATGCAAATAAAACAGTAGGATATTTTTTAGTGAAGACAAATATGGTTGCAAAGGTGTGCATACCACTTCACAATACATACCGACATAGTAAAAGCCAGCTTCTGCCAATTTTTTCGGCGTCACTGGGATCCTAGAGGGCCAGTTTAGAAAGGTTTTAAGCCTTGAAGAGGTGGTCTGCATGCTGACATTGGAAACACTGCACCTCAAGGAGGGTCTTGCACTGTTGCTCGCAAACTGACAATTTGGAAAATGTCTCCGGTGCTCGGACATGGCATTATCTTTAGGTTCCCAATTGCTTAACTTTCCATCACAAGCAAAACAAGCAACTTTATCCCCAGGACCAACATAGTAAAATCCTGCTTTAGCAAGCTCAGAAGGATTGAGGAAAGTTACAGTCCAATTTGTAAAAGTGCTCAGTCTGGCTTCCTCTGTGTACATATAGGAGTTGCTGTCGTTGCCCCTTTGGTGAGACAGATCTTCAACTGCCCTAGAGGAAACTACATCAGGAAAACTCCTAAAGGATCCACTGAAGTAGGCAGTTTCCTCTTCACAAGAGGCTGACTGTGTGGGATTTAGAGGAGAAAATGCAGAACAATTAGATGCTCCGATATTAATCAATGATACGTTCTGGATGAAACTACAACTTGGATAAAGCTTCTTGTGTTTTTCAATTGCACTGTCTCCTTTCTTCCAGTTATCGAGCATCAGGCCGCAGCTGAAGCATTTCACCTTGTCGTCTGCTCCAATGTAGTAAAAACCTGCCTTGGCAAGACTGCGCTCAGATACAGGTGAACTTCCTGGAAATTTTGAGAAAGTGGAAATTCGGTACAGTTCGCACGTAAGATCCATGGTGATGGTATGCTTAATACTTGGAGTAGCCTTCAGCAGATTTGTCAAATATTGACTATTGTTTAAATCTTGCATTTTATTACTTGTATCTAAAAAAGGCAGGGGAAGTCTTTCTGGGAGGTAGCTTTGCACAGACAGGCACAGAGCTAAACAATCTAATAAAACCAAGCAAATAAAATGTAAGCTTAAACAAGGAAAAACACTTTCCTTATATTTCAATTTCTTAGATCCAAGCACTGGATTGTGTTCACCTTACATCCCGTCTATCCCACCTTAGCATTAGAATTCCTTTTCCGTGATACCAGATGTAGTGATGGAGATAGTTTCTAAATGCTTAAACCCAATCTGGCTGACTGCCAATATAATACATTGAGTGCACTTAAATGCATTCATAATGTAAAAAGATCAGCTTAATCTAACAAAAAACTTAAAAAGGTGGAAAACTTGCCAAGTTTCTCATTTGGGTTTCTGAAAAAGCTATAGCCAACTCCAACGTAATGGCCTCTTTATTAGAGACACCCGTCTACTAGCTCGTTGGATCTTCTCTGGCCTTCAGAACCACTGCTATTAATAATGGCACAGATTCCACTTACACATTGTAGTGTAATACTGGCCAATGTGGATAAAATCGCTTTTCGCAGTTCTAACAAAATCAGACTGCAGTTTGGACATGCTCTGCACAGCCCGCTCTATTTTGTCTTAGAGATGCTGGTCGCCTCTTGTAATAACCCATCCGTACTAAGATACGACGAGTCGTTCGTTCGGACACGTTGGTTTGAGCGCCCGCATTGTATTCGGCTGCTATTTCCTTGACTGTGCTCCAGCTGTTCGTCTGAACGATATCGGACATTCTCCTTTGACCACCTTCGTCGACAAGTTTTTTCCGTCCACATGACCCCCTCTCGCTGGATGTTTTTCCTCGACTACACCATTCTCTATACACCCTTGACACAGTTGTACGAGAAAACCCAACAATGTTTGCAGTTTCTGAAACACTAGCCCCGGCTATTCTAGCACCGATCACCAGGCCTCGTTCGAAGTCACTCAGATCACTGGATTTTCCCATTTTGCTATAAATTTACACTGAAATTGATATACAGAAAATACACTAACTTAAATTTTAGCTTAAATTCCTTGAAGCTAGTTGCAATCTTGAACGACAGGTGTCTTAAATAATGTGGCCATGCAGCGTATGGGCAGCTACTGAATGTGCAAAGCTACCTCCCAGTTTAAGACTTCCCCTACATTTGTTGGCCTTTTAGCCTTCCATGATATCTGTTTCGTCCTCAGGGTAAAAAAAAAATATATATATAAAATGGTAGTGCTGAATATGAGATGCTGAGCGTGTTCTCAATCTGCAAGAGAAGGACAAAAAGTAATTAAAAAGTGTATTATGAGAAACCCTTATTTATAGCGAAAGCAAGGCCAGGTATACACACTGTGTACCATTTTTGTTACAGATAATTAGATTCTTATCCCCTATCCACAGGCTCCACTCATTAGGGGAGATTTATCAAAACCTGTGCAGAGGAAGAGTGGTGCAGTTGCCCATAGCAACCAATCAGATCACTTCTTTCATTTTTAAAGAGGCCTGTAAAAAATGAAAGAAGCAATCTGATTGGTTTCTATGGGCAACTGCACCACTCTTCCTCTACACAGGTTTTGATAAATCTCCCCAATTGTCTGGGAAGTTTAGTGTGTGGCTATCTTTAGCACTCTCAGGCAATGAATGGAGTGTGTGGGGTTGGGTCACTCATGCTGTATTTTTCTGTGAATGTACTGCTGCATATTTTCCTACCCATTGAAGTCAATGGCCCTGATTTACTAAGAGTGTAGTTTACTTTTTATATTCAAATTAAACATTTTAAAAATTGGTTGGTTCCTTTTTGTGACTTTTTTTAAAGTTATTTTTGTGTAGACTATATCATGTTTTGTATCTGTATCTTTCCTGCTGTGTGCAAGAATACATACACAACAGTAAGAATTGGCTACACCTACACTATTTATACTGAACACGTTCACCTTTGCAACAAGGCAGCTCCGAAAGAACATTGGGGGAGATTTATCAAAACCTGTCCAGAGGAAAAGTTGGCGAGTTGCCCATAGCAACCAGAGTGCTGCTTTCATTTTTGAAAATGCCTCTGAAAAATGAAAGAAGCGATCTGATTGGTTGCTATGGGCAACTCAGCAACTTTTCCTCTGGACGGGTTTTGATAAATCTCCCCCCATTATACCCAGGAAGTAATAGCTGTGATGTAACAATGAACCTCTCTGTACTTTCTTGCATACTAAAGCCCAGAGGGTGCAGTGCAAGGACCCATTACATGTAGTGAATATTGGCTAAATAGGCTAGTAATAGGGCCAGCCTCATGACTATACAGAATGGGGACCAAAGTGAAGTCTTAGGGTATTAGGAGGTAAACTATTATAATCATTAGTACAGTTGGCAATAAACGTAATAAAAGGTGGCCCACCCCTTTAAAGTGTACCTGTCAAATAAAACAAACAAAAAAATCCTAGAGACATGTCAAATGTTAGTTTTGTATGTCTTGTTATGCTGGGATTTCTAGTTTTGCAACAGTTAGGGCCCGTTCACACTGAGGAATTCACGAGCAAATAATGAACATCTATTTTGCCATTGACAGCAATGTATTTTGCTCTGCACTGTTCAAACTGCGAAAATTTCGCTCGCAGAATTCCGTTCTGCTAGAAGAAAGAACATGTACATTCTTCTTGCGGAATACACGAGCAGAAGTTCATAAAAGTCAATGATAAAAAAGTTTCCGCTCAAAATAGTTTTCACGCGGAATTTGCGCGGAAAAAAAATAACATGAAAAGTAACATTTTAATTGGTGGCTTCTTCCAGCAAAAAAAATAAATAAAAAAAAAAGTTTCCTCCTATTCTGCACAATTTCCGCGCAAAATTTGCACAAATTCAGTGCAAAAAACAGTAAATTCTGCGACGTAATTTTTACGTGAGGAATCCTCTCCAATTCCTCAGTGTGAACGAAGCCTTAGGAGGTCAACAGTTTGGAGATTCATCTCTTCATCTGTGAATGAATATTGAATTCCCCTTTTTATTTGGTTTTAAGTTCTTTTTGGATATGCATACTTTGTAGCACCTATTCACAATATTATAAATGAGCTGTGTCTGCCTAGATCACAACATTTGACAGGACACACATTTAGGCTGCATTCACACTGCAGTTGGAGCATTCACACTGCAGTTTTAGGTACGGCCACAAAACCAGATACGGGCCAGAAATGAGCCGACTGGATTCACATGACTAAACTGTATCAAAACGTGTACAAATTTTAATCTGTATACGGTTTCAAAAATGATGTCCAGTTGCATCAGTTTCTAGTTGCACCAGTTGCATCGTTTTTAACTTTTCACTCCATTATGAATAAAGTTTCACTTGTTTGATTGAAATTCCAAGAAAAAAAAACTATGCAAAGTAAAAAAAACGTATGTGAAAACAGGATGGAACATACTGTTCTGTACTGTTCCCATTGACTCCCATGTAAAAAAAAAAAAAAAAAAAAACGTATACGTTTCAATACGGTTCATCACCCGGACCAAAAACCGTGGTAGGCTACGGTTTTGGGTATGGGGAAAAAAAAAAAACTATCAAAACCATACAGGATGCAAATCGGACACAACCTGAAACATCTTTTGGCATACTGTTTTCAATACAATTCTATACGGATAGGCTGGGTTTACAGCACGTTTTTTGCAATACAGTTCCCGTAAAAGTTTTCAATTTGAAATACGTACGGAACCGTATTGAAAACCGTATGCCAAACGATGCATCCGGTTGTGTCCGTTTTGCATTCTGTACGGTTTTGTCAGGTTTTTTTCCCGTACCCAAACATCTGACATTTAAACTCTAATAGACTCAGCTCTGCTACATCTGATAAGTTGAGCACTAGAACAACTGACATACTCAACTCCTCTGCATAATTACTTTAAAACACTAAATCAGCTCTGCTACATTTGCATTGAAAATTCTTCTGAAACCGATACTCACTTCTACAACTGACATTTAATAAAGCAGGTAAACCAGGTTTTAAAAAAATTGTATAGTGAAACAATAAGTAGTCTTGCATATGCATTGTGTTAAGCTGATGTCACATGAGTGGACTGTCTGCCATCTTTTTTCCTTAATGTTATCTATTATGGTTTCCTAGCGCAGAATACATTTCTGTAGGTCACAGAGAGTCAGAAGATACTTCCTGTGACAAAGTCCAGTAAGTGAGGGTAGGACTAGCACTCCTCTGTGCTCACTCCTGTCCTATCAGGCTGCAGCATGAAAACAAAGAGAAGGGGGTTACAGAGCAGCCTGCAATGATTGAATGAAGAGCACAGCAGACTCAGGGGGGAAGGGGAGTAATGCAAAGTGAGGACACGACCCCTGCAGAGCACAGAATGACAAACCAAGAGAGCAACAAATAAAAGGTATTAGTGAGAGAAATATAGGTGCTAGATACATAATATATGAACAATTTGTTTTTTTCATGTTGGAAATGACAGGTGCTCTAAGCTGTATTTTTTTGGAAGTCACATGCCACAGTATTGAAATCTATGGATGCAGCAGAGCTGAGTGGAAACAGATTACACTACAGGAATACCGGTAAAGAGTGTGCATCTGACTTAAAGGACAACTGCAGTGGAAACAACTTATAAGTGTTACACCGGGGAGGGGGTCCGACCGCTGGGACCCCCCCGCGATTTCCTGCACGGGGCCCTCACATTAGCACGGGGCCCTCACATTAGAACTAATGCGCGTAGCGCCGACCTAGAGAGGTCGACGGTTACGCCCCCTCCCCATACAGTTCTACGGGAGAGGCAGGGAGGCATGAACGCTGCCTCTCCCATAGTATAACTACACCAAAAAAAAAAAGGAGATACCAGTATACTGATTTGAATACAAAAATAGTGAATAAACTTTATTCAAGTGCATTATAAAATCATACATAAAATACAAGGTACTATACAGATGAAAGCTACAGAAAGAGGTAGTGATACTAAATCCACAATGGTAGACAATACGGATGGCAGGGATACAGTCCACAAATATCAAATTGCAACATGCCCATAAATCATAAAAATAAATAGTAGAACATACATATAGTGAATGTATAAGGCTGGTATATGTCCTCAATACGGCTATGAGTAAAGTGCAAGTAACTAATTGTATTGCACCTAGCCCTGTTCAGAGGTCAGTCAGCAGCATTATATAGTAAAAAAGAGGAGAGCATGAAAGACAGCATAAAGTAACAAATACCTGCCATACACCAATAGGGGAGATCACTACCTGTACCCCAACGCGCGTTTCGCGTATGGGCTTCGTCAGGGGGGCGTGTCTAGTGCTAAAGGGCGTTCCTATTTGTAGTGGTCCTCCTAACACAATTGGTTAGGGTTAGGTTGAGGGGCAGCTATTGCAGCCAATGATCATGGGTGTTATACAATATCACCTACTTGTAGATGCGCATCAATTCCGACAGCCTAAGTGATAGGACGGATGCCGCGTGTGGCGCTGGTGCCCGCTGTCTCGGCGGGTGACGTCACTTCCTCCAGCGCCACATCCGGTCCGGCTCCCGATCACCTGACCCGTACGTCACCGAACCGAGATCACATGACCGATGCGCCACAGCGTCCCATGGCGCCACAGCTCTCCCATAGTACTACATGGAGGAGGCTTGTCGGCCGCAACCTCATGCTGCGGCTGGCACGCTTCCTGCACGGGAGAGCTGAGGCCCCGTACAGGAGATCACGGGGGTCCCAGCGTTCGGACCCCCCACGATCAAACACATCCCCTACAAGTTGTTTTCGGCCACAAATGGCCTTTAATATATTTGTTAACAGAAGCTTTACAACATTCCAGCATGAGTACCCCTTTTAATACTACATCTATTACAGCAGTGGTCCCCAACCAGAAGTTTACTAGAACATGCCACACCATAGTAGTCTTAGGTTATTACTATATGCATTGACACAATTACATAATTGTAGATAAATCTTAAAGGGAACCTGTCACCCATTCATGTAGCCTGGACTATGAGTCATTGGGGTGGTCCAAGTGGCTTCTGCCCGTCCCACCAGTCTTAAAGTATAGATTTCTTCTGGTTTCAATAGAAGGAAAGATCAATTAAAGTCTGCAGGGTGGGTAGAAGCCACCGGAGACCACACAGATGACTGCTGGTTATAGCAGCATGAAAGGGATGACAGGTTCCCTTTACCCACCAAACAGGAGCATTTGGATGGCATAATGCTATAGCTAAATGCCAATCTGCAAAAGTTTGCACATAAGACTTATGTGGAGAAACAGGAAATTCTGTTTCTTCCTGACCAAGTTCAATGAGGCTCACAAGGTACAGCTAACTTGAGGAAAACACTCAAAAGTTATTTTTTACAAATGCAAAAAAGCATAGTCAACAAAAATCTCCAACAAAAGGATTTTGGTCTAAATGCACTAACATTTTAGAGGTCCATCTATAAAAGGTCAATGTTTCCACTAACATTGCATAAACAGATATTCCCAAAAAATGCCTCTTTCTACTCTTGTCCGGTTCCTTTGTTTCTTCTCTCACCCTCCAAAATTCATGACTCTAAGAAAAAAATAAACAGCTGAAGTCTGTCCTGAGAGACAAGACAAATCTGCAGCTCAACGAGAGATCACAATACATCTGCCCATGTAAGTCTATGGAGAGGAGGAGGAGGAGGGGTTTTAGATGTAGAGGGACAGGAAGAGAGAGACTGCAGACTGAATAAAAAGGTAAGTGTACACATGAAGGATCTACCCCTCTGGAGGTAATTCTTTGTTTTGATATCTGTACTGTCCCCCTAACCTAGTGGATTTGATAAAGGGTAAATTCAATTCAATAATAGGATGAATACTATATACATACACACCAAAACAAATATAAATATTTTTTTATATATGTAATGTATGTGCGCGCATGTATACATAATATATACGGTACATACATAATATACATGCACACACATACATTACATATATTGAAAAATATTTATATTTGTAGTGTGTGTGTATATATATATATATATATATATATATATATATATATATACACACACTTTATATAATTTTATTATAATACAAATTAGACAAAAACCAATGGCACCCAAAATTCTCAACCAGTGTGCCTCCAGCTGTTGCAAAACTACTACTCCCAGCATGCCCTGTCTGGCTGGAGACCACAGGTGGTATATCGGTAATTACTTGTATACAGATTTCTATGAAGGTGTCTATGTCCGTACAGCGCATGCGTGTGCCCATCACGTCTAATATCCCTTCTCTTACCTCCTCTATACTCTCCCGGACTCACATTTTTGTTCACATTTACCGCAACAGACGTGTAGAAGAAGTTGAGGAGAAGGAGTGACTCTCCTCACAGGCGTTTTATACCAGTCACATGACACACCCATTTAGGGGAATTCCTCTCATACTTCTATAATACATAACCGCTGATCTTTATAGTCAGTAACGCAGTCATTCTCTCCACATACCGGACACATCACACGGCGCCTACAGAACTGCTGACCCTCTACACCAGTGGTCCCCAAACTGTGGCCCTCCAGATGTTGCAAAACTACAATTCCCATCATGCCTGGACAGCCAACGGCTGTCCAGGCATGCTGGGAGTTGTAGTTTTGCAACATCTGGAGGGCCACAGTTTGGGGACCACTGCTCTACACCCTCCCGAAGTCTCTCTCAGCGCCTCTCATATAACCCCCGTACACCTCTCCGCCGCCATTTTACGGCTTCACTTTCCGTCAGCTTTCAGTCACATCGTCTTTCCGCACCGAACCATACTTTTCTACGTAATTTTTATACATATGTATATATATTTTTAATGTATTATTATTATTTTCCCATATTTGTGTGATTTTCTCCTCAGCCCGACGACATGACAGAAAGGACCCGGGTCACAGCAGTTCTCTTCCCGCGCACTTACCTCACGAGATGGCGTCTTCTGCAGGCAACGGCTGTTGGACTCGTCCATTTGTTCAAGGGGGAGGGGGGGGGGATTTTGTTTGTCATGCCGGTAATTTTTCTTACCAAATTTTCTTTTTTGCCCGTATAGGAATATTTCGGTGCTTTTTTTCTTTATTTTTACTTTTTATAACGGAAATAATCTTAAATGTTTTTAATTGAAGGGTCGTGACATATGTAAATGGGGAACAGTAAAGCTTCTCAGTGGAAAGTCCCGCGATGTGGAAATCACCGGATGACTCAGCATCTTGTGGAACAAGTTGTGGCCAAAGAGTCATTTATTTCAAATATTTAGGAAATTTTACCCCTAAAGGACACAGTCTATTGTGGTCCCGAGGACACGACTAATCGTCATTTATTTTATTTTTTTCATTTTCGTTTTTTTTTTTTTTTTTTACTCATCACCTTTTGATAAGCCATAACTTATGTTCTCTCCTACAGATCCATATGTGGGCTGCTTTTTTACACAACCAATTGTACTTAATAGCGCCTTTCATTTCACCATAAAATGTATAGCGAAACAAAATTATTACTTATGTGGGAGAATACAAAAGAGAACTTTTGGAGGGTTTCGCTTTTGAGCAGTTCACTTTATGGTAAAAGTTGGTCATCCTCTTAATTCTGTAGGTTCATTCAATTTAAATAATACCCAATTTTTAAAGGTTTTGTTTTTACAACTTAAACAAATATAAATATAATCTTTTGTACATAAATGAGCATGCGTAAAAAAAAAAAAAAAAAAATCTGACCTCTATAACTTTTATTTTTCCATATACAGGGATGGATGACATTATTATTTTTTTATTTTATTTATTTTTTTGTGTGTGTTTCTTTTTTATTTTTTGCGCTTTACTCTGTTTTTGCACTTTCATTTTTTTTCTCCTTACCTTTTAACCACTTAAGGACCTAGGACGTATGGATACGCCTTGACGTCCTGGTACTTAAGGACCCAGGGCGTATCCATTGGATGGCAAATTCGGTCCCCGCTGGGCGGGGACCGGGCCGGGGTGACTGCTGATATCAATCAGCAGGCACCCCGCGCAAATGCCCAGGGGGGTCATCAGACCCCCACCCCCCGTCGGCAATCGGCGCAAATCGCAAGTGAATTCACACTTGCGATTTGCGCCGATTCCGGGTCATACGGGTCTATTGTGACCCGGGATAGAAGGGGATCGAGGTTGTCTAAGACACCCATGATCCCCCTGTAGGCATAGGAGTGAGGTGGCAGGGTTGCCACCCCTCCTGTCCCTGCTATTGGTCTGCTATTGATCGTCAGAGGCGACGACCAATAGAGGGGCGGGGTTAACTTTAGTTTTCCCCATCCTGCCCACCCACAATAGGCGGGGCAGAACGGGGAACCGAAGGGGACCGGGCGCCGACGTCCACTTACCTGTCCGGAGGGTGCGGCGACGTTGATCGGCGGGCGGCGTCACGTGCGTCTGAAGAGGACGACTCCCGGGATCCTACGGAGGCCGGTAAGTTGATCTGGAGGGCTACAGTCTGAGACTGTGGTCTCTAACTGTAGCCCTCCAGATGTTGCAAAACTACAACTCCCAGCATGCCCAGACAGCTGTTTGTGCATGCTGGGAGTTGTAGTTTTGCAACAGCTGGAGGGCTGCAGTTTGAGACCACTATACAGTGGTCTCTAAACTATATCCCTCCAGATCTTGCAAAACTACAACTCCCAGCATGCCCACATAGCTGTTTGTTGTCTGGGCATGCTGGGAGTTGTAGTTTTGCAACATCTGGAGGTCCACAGTTTGGAGATCACTGTGCAGTGGTCCAAAAACTGTAGCTCTCCAAATGTTGCAAAACTGCAATTCCCAGCATGCCCAGAAAGCAAACAGCTGTCTCGGCATGCTGGGAGTTGTAGTTGGGTACCTCCAGCTGTTGCATAACTACATCTCCCAGCATGCCCTTCGGTGATTAGTACATGCTGGGAGTTGTAGTTTTGCAACAGCTGGAGGCACACTGGTTGGAAAATACTGAGTTAGGTAACAGAACCTAACTAAAGGTTTTCCAACCAGTGTGCCTCCAGCTGTTGCAAAAGTACAACTCCCAGCATGCACGGTCTGTCCATACATGCTGGGAGTTGTAGTTTTGAAACAGCTGGAGGTTTGCCCCCCCCCCCCCCCCATGTGAACGTACAGGGTACATTCACACGGGCAGGTTTACAATAAATTTCCTGCTTCAAGTTTGGGCTGCGGCAAATTTTTCGCTGCAGCGCAAACTCCTAGCGGGAAATTCACGGTAACACGCCAGTGTGAATGTACCCTAAAAACACTATACTATACTAACACATAATAAAGAGTAAAACACTACATATACACCCCCTTACACTGTCGTGCCCCCCCCCCCCCCCCCAATAAAAATTAAAAACGTCTTGTACGGCAGGGTTTCCAAAACGGAGCCTCCAGCTGTTGCAAAACAACAACTCCCAGCATTTCTGGACAGCCACTGACTGTCCAGGCATGCTGGGAGTTTAGCAACAGCTGGAGGCACCCTGACTGGGAATCACTGGTGTAGAATACCCCTATGTCCACCCCTATGCAATCCCCAATTTAGTCCTCAAATGCGCATGCCACTCTCTCACTTCAGAGCCCTGTCGTATTTCAAGGAAACAGTTTAGGGCCATATATGGGGTATCTCCGTACTCGGGAGAAATTGCACTACAAATTTTGGGGGTCTTTTTTTTCCTTTTACCGCTTGTGAAAAGGAAAAGTTGGGGGCTACACCAGCCTGTTAGTGTAAAAAAAAAAAAAAAATTTTACACTAACATGCTGGTGTTGCCCCATACTTTTTATTTCCACAAGCGGTAAAAGGAAAAAAAGACCCCCAAAATTTGTAACACAATTTCTCCTGAGTACGGAAATACCCCATATGTGGGCGTAAAATGCTCTGCCGGAACACAACAAGGCTCAGGAGTGAGAGCGCACCATGTACATTTGAGGCCTAAATTGGTGATCTGCACAGGGGTGGCTGATTTTACAGCGGTTCTGACAAATGCAAAAAAAAAAAAAATACCCACATGTGACCCCATTTTGGAAACTACATCCCTCACGGAACGTAACAAGGGATATAGTGAGCCTGAACACCCCACAGGTGTTTGACGAATTTTCATTAAAGTTGGATGGGAAAATTAAAAAAATTATATTTTTTCACTAAAATGCTGGTGTTACCCTAAATTTTTCATTTTCACAAGGGAAAATAGGAAAAAAGCCCCCCCAAATTTGTAACCCCATCTCTTCTGAGTAAGAACATACCCCATATGTGAATTTAAAGTGCTCTGCGGGCGAACTACAATGCTCAGAAGAGAAGGAGCGCCATTGGGATTTTGTAGAGAAAATTTGTCCATAATTGAAGGCCACATGTGTTTACAAAGCCCCCATAGTGCCAGAACAATGGACCCCCGACACATGTGACCCCATTTTGGAAACTACACCCCTCACGTAATGTAATAAGAGGTACATTGAGAATTTACGCCCCACAAGTGTTTGACAGATTTTTGGAACAGTGGTCCGTAAAAATGAAAAATTAAATTTTTCATTTGCACAGCCCACTGTTCCAAAGATCTGTGGGGTGTAAATACTCACTGCACCCCTTATTAAATTCTGTGAGGGGTGTAGTTTCCAAAATGGGGTCACATGTGGGGGGGTCCACTGTTCTGGCACCACGGGGGGCTTTGTAAGCGCACATGGCCCCTGACTATCATTCCAAACTAATTCTCTTTCCAAAAGCTCAATGGCGCTCCTCCTCTTCTGAGCATTGTAGTTCGCCAGCAGAGCATTTTACGTCCTAACATGGGGTATTTCCATACTCAGACGAAATGGGGTTACAAATTTTGGGGGTCATTTTCTCCTATTACCCCTTTTAAAAATGTAAAGTTTAGGGGGAAAACTGCATTTTAGTTTTTGCACTTTCATTTTAATTTTAGTTTACACATCCAACTTTAACGAAAAGTCGTCAAACACCTGTGGGGTGTTAAGGCTCAGCGGACCCCTTGTTACGTTCCTTGAGGGGTGTAGTTTCCAAAATAGTATGCCATGTGGGTATTTTTTGCTGTTCTGGCACCACAGGGGCTTCATAAATGCGACATGCCCCCAAAAAAACATTTTCCAGCCAAATGTGACTCCTTCTCTTCTGAGCATTGTAGTTCGCCCGCAAAGCATTTTACGTCCTAACATGGGGTATTTCCATACTCAGAAGAGATGGGGTTACAAATTTGGGGGGGGGGGGCATTTTCTCCCATTACCCTTTGTAAAAATGGTAAATTTGGGGGGAAAACTGCACTTTAGTGTGAAATAGTTTTTTTTTCATTTACACATCCGATTTTAACGAAAAGTTGTCAAACACCTATGGGGTGTTAAGGCTAACTGGACGCCTTGTTACGTGCCTTGAGGGGTGTAGTTTCCAAAATGGTATGCCATGTGGTGTTTTCTGCTGTTCTGGCACCATAGGGGCTTTCTAAATGTGACATGCCCCCCAAAAACCATTTCAGAAAAATTCACTCTCCAAAATCCCATTGTCGCTCCTTCCCTTCTGTGCCCTCTACTGCGCCCGCCGAACACTTGACATACACATATAAGGTATTTCCTTACTCGAGAGAAATTGGGTTACAAATTTTGGGGGCTTTTTCTCCTATTACTACTTGTAAATATTCAAAAACTGGGTCTACAAGAACATGCCAGTGTAAAAAATGAAGATTTTGAATTTTCTCCTTCACTTTGCTGCTATTCCTGTGAAACACCTAAGGGTTAACACACTTACTGAATGTCATTTTGAATACTTTGAGGGGTGCAGTTTTTATAATGGGGTCATTTGTGGGGTATTTCTAATATGAACTGGTACCTGAAAAATTCCGATTTTGAACATTTTTGGAAAAATTGGAAAATTGCTGCTGAACTTTGAAGCTCTGGTGTCTTCCAAAAGTAAAAACATGTCAACTTTATGATGCAAATATAAAGTAGACATATTTTATATGTGAATCAATGTATAATTTATTTGGAATATCCATTTTCCTTATAAGCAGAGAGCTTCAAAGTTAAAAAAAAATGCAAAATTTTAAATTTTTTCATCAAATTTTGGAATTTTTCACCAAGAAATGATGCAAGTATCGACAAAATTTTACCACTAACATAAAGTAGAATATGTCACGAAAAAACAGTCTCGGAATCAGAATGAAAGGTAAAAGCATCCCAGAGTTATTAAAGCTTGAAGTGACAGTGGTCAGATGTTCAAAAAATGGCCGGGTCCTTAAGGTATATTTGGGCTGGGTCCTTACGGGGTTAAAAATCATTACTCTTTAAATTTTGCACCTACAAATCCATATGATGGCTATTTTCTTGCGCCACCAATTCTAGTTTGTAATGACATCAGTCATTTTACCTAAAAATCTACAACGAAGCGGAAAAAAATCATTGTGCGACAAAATTTAAGAAAATACACCATTTTGTAACTTTTGGGGGCTTCCGTTTCTACGCAGTAAATTTTTTGGTAAAAATGACACCTTATCTTTATTCTGTAGGTCCATACAATTAAAATAATATCCTACTTTTATAGGTTTGATTTTGTCGTACTTCTGGAAAAAACCTAACTACATGCACGAAAATGTATATGTTTAAAATTGTCATCTTCTGACCCCTATAACTTTTTTATTTTTCCGAGTATGGGGCAGTATGAGGGCAAAATTTTTTGTACCATGATCTGAAGTTTTTAGCGGTACCATTTTTGTGTTGATCGAACTTTCTGATTGCTTTTTATTCATTTTTCCATAATATAAAAAGTGGACTTTGGAATTTTTATTTACACAGTTTTTTTTTTTTTATTATGGGAAAAGAGGGGTGCTTCAAACTTTTATTAGGGAAGGGGTTAAATGATCTTTATTTACTTTTTTTTTCACTTAGTTTTTGCAGTGTTATAGCTCCCATAGGGGGCTATAATACTGCCCACACTGATCTTTTACATTGATCACTGGTTTCTCATAGGAAACCATTGATCGATGATTCTGCCGCTTGACTGCTCATGCCTGCATCTCAGGCACTGAGCAGTCATTCGGCGATCAGACACCAGGAGGCAGGTAAGGGGACCCTCCTCGTGTCCTACAGCTGTTTGGGATGCCGCAATTTCACTGCAGCGATTCCGAACAGCCCGCAGAGCTAGCCAGGGGTAGTTTAGTTTCACTTTAGACACGGCAATCAACTTTGAATGCCGCGTCTAAAGGGTTAATAGCACGTAGCACCCAACGATATAGAATGTGAGCAGACTCAGGGCGTACAGGAATGCCCTTGGTCCTTAAGGGGTTAAAAAAAAATCTGTTTTTTTTATTGACCAAAAATCATCAATTCAGGGCTCTGTGCAGGCTCCCGACTTGTCAATAATGTCACAGAGCCTCAGTGCACAGAGCCCTGCTTGCTTGTCCTCAGTGCACAGAGCCCTGCTTGCTTGTCCTCAGTGCACAGAGCCCTGCTTGCTTGTCCTCCGTGCACAGAGCCAGGCCTGTCATCAGTGCACAGAGCCCTGCTTGCTTGTCCTCAGTGCACAGAGCCCTGCTTGCTTGTCCTCAGTGCACAGAGCCCTGCCTGTCATCAGTGCACAGAGCCCTGCTTGCTTGTCCTCAGTGTACAGAGCCCTGCTTGTCCTCAGTGCACAGAGCCCTGCTTGCTTGTCCTCAGTGCACAGAGCCCTGCTTGCTTGTCCTCAGTGCACAGAGCCCTGCCTGTCATCAGTGCACAGAGCCCTGCTTGCTTGTCCTCAGTGTTTAGAGCCCTGCTTGTCGTCAGTGCACAGAGCCCTGCCTGTCGTCAGTGCACAGAGCCCTGCTTGCTTGTCCTCAGTGTACAGAGCCCTGCTTGTCGTCAGTGCACAGAGCCCTGCTTGCTTGTCCTCAGTGCACAGAGCCCTGCTTGCTTGTCCTCAGTGCACAGAGCCCTGCCTGTCATCAGTGCACAGAGCCCTGCTTGCTTGTCCTCAGTGTACAGAGCCCTGCTTGTCGTCAGTGCTCAGAGCCCTGCCTGTCGTCAGTGCACAGAGCCCTGCTTGCATATGATTTTTTTTTAAGTTACATTATTTTATTTTAAAAAATAGGAAAAGGGGGGTGATTTACATTTTTATTGGGGGGGGGGGGGGGGCTTATTCACATTTATTCTCTTTTTTTTTAGCCCTAGCATAGCACTGATCAGTGTTACCGGCGCTCTGCTGCTCTAGCCTGCTGCACAGGATGGAGCAGTAGATTGCCAATCGGATGACGAGGAGGCAGTTGAGGACCCTAAGCTGATCGGGACATCAAGATTCTGTTGCGATAGTCCCGATCAGCTCCGCTGAGCTGCCGGGATAGTTTTGCTTTCGGTTTAGATGCCGCAATCAACTTTGATCGCGGCGTCTGAAGGGTTAATGCTGGGCATTGGCCCGATCGGCACTGCCCGGCATTAGCCCTGGGTCCTGGCTGCCCGTAGCAACTGGGACCCACGGGTTTAACCCTCGTGAGAACTGTTTAAACCCCATTAGCGGGATCAGGGTACAGGTACGCCCTGAGTTCTTAAGGAGTTAATAACCTATAAGGAGAATAGCAGACTTTTTTTTCCCCCCAAATTAAAAATGAAAAGCTAAAACTTTTCATGGATATAAGTATTTAGACCCATTTGCTATGACACATCATGAAATTTAGCTTGGGGGCCTCACATTTCTCTTAAAATTTTTGAGATGTTTCTACTCCTTGATTGAAGCCTATGGTAAATTGTACATGGTTTAGAAATACGCACCAATGTCTTTATAATGTTTTACAGATGACAATGCATACTAGAGCAACAACCAAGCTATGAGGTGGAAAGAACTGCATGTAGAGCTATGAGACAGGATTGTGTCTCTAGAGAAGGGTACAAAAATATCTGCTGCACTAAAAGTTTTGAAGAGCACAGAGGCCTATATGTTTCTTAAATAGAAGAAGTTTGGAGCAACCAGGACTCTTCCTTGATCTGACCATCCCACTTAACTAAGGAATCAGGGGAGAAGGACCCTGATAAGGGAAGGGACCAAGAACTCAATGGTCACTCTGGCTGTGCTCCAAAGATCTTGGATGCAGATGGGAGAATCTTCCAGAAGGACAACCATCCCTGCGGCCTCCACCAATCTGGGCTTAATGGCAGAGTGGCCATAAAGAAGCCTCTCCTCAGTAAAATACACATAAAAGTAATCTGGAGTTTGCAAATAAAGGACATTAAGGACTCTGAAACTGTGAGAAACAAGATTCTCTGGTCTGATGAAACCAAGATGAACATGCTGGCCTCAGTTCTATAGGAGCAACATGTAAATGTCCTTGAGTGGCCCAACCAGAATCCTGATTTGAGCCAAACTGAACATGTAGAAACCGAGAGTGACTTCCACCAACCGTACCAATCTGGCCGACTCCAGGTGTGCCCAAGAAGACTGAAAGCTGTTATCGCTGCCAAAGATGCTACAGCTAAGTACTCAATAGAGGGTATGTTTGTCAATGCAATATTATAGTTTTTCCTTTTTAATTAATTTGCAAGAATTTCTAAAAACCTTTTCTTACACTTCCATTATGGAATATTAAGTGCAGATTGATGCCAATCTTCTGCCAGGTGCGCTTTAATACAGCAGATGGAGGAATCCCTGGCAGTTTTTTAACACGGCAGATGAGCAGGAAAAGGGTGGGGAGGAAGTTATAAAGGGAGAAGGAAACAGTACCAATGAAGATAAGAAACAAGTCTTTCATCTGGACACAAGCAACATACATTACTCCCTTGTGTGAGTTTGGCAGTCTGCAGAAACATGCAGGGCCGTATCTTCCTCTAGGTACTGCTAGATTTGTGATTCACTTTTATGAGAAAATACGTGAATCGATTTATTCACTTTGCCATTCAGATTCCATATAAAATCAGCTCTGGTGAGAGTCAACGAAGAATCCTCCAAGGTCTGGATGATTGTTGTCTCAAACCTTTCCCAGGTTCCTGTTCGGCTTAAGACAAAAGATAATCACAGGGATGGGGGCATGTACAGCTGGACCACACACGTCATTAGGGGGCTGGCTTATGAGGGAAGACTAGAAGAAGCCAAACCCTTAGATCAGTGGTTTTCTTGATCTGTACAGGATCCTGGGAAAGGCTCGAGATAACAGTAATCCAGACACCATAGGAATGCTGAAACTGAGCAATCAAGGAATCACAAAGTAACACTTTTTTTTTTTTTTAACAAAAGGTTGTGACTTTTTGCCTTTTTTGTATCGTGGGTGTACCGCAGGTGTAGCCTATCAATAGGGGTCACAAAAGGTAATGTTTTGCAGGTGGTGATTAGCACAATCACTCTCTCCTTATGTTTCTTCTGATTCCTCTCTAGTTTTGTGTTTGCTGGTATCCTTGTCACTACTGGTAGCTTTAGGCAGTACCTGCAGCCCATTCAGGTTTCACAGGTAGTCCGGCTCCTCCAGAATGGCACATCTATATATACTGTTACAAGAAAGCTGTATCTCCCAGCACAATCTCAAGAACATGAAGTAGGCACCAGGACATGGGGCTGTTACAAGAGGAAAGCTGGAAAAGGATGTAGAAGGGCATCAACCCAGAAGCAGGACCAGTATCTGCATCTTTGTGCAAAGGGTAACAGCAGGAGCACTGCTAGAGCCCTATAAAGATGAACTCCAGCAGGCTAGTGATGTGCATGTTTCTGAACTGACAAAAAAGATTTCATGAAGGCCCAATGCCCTCTAGTGGAATACGTGCATACAACCCAGCGCTGTGCAAAAGTGACCCCTAGAATTATAGGCCTGATAGTTTATTCTCCATTGTATGTAAATAGTTTGAGGTCTTTTTAAGAGATGCTTTTTTGGAGTATCTTAACCCCTTAAGGACAGCGTTTTTCCGTTTTTGCACTTTCATTTTTACCTACTTACCTTTTAAAAATCATAACCCTTTAAATTTTGCACCTAAAAATCCATTTGATGGCTTATTTTTTGCACCACCAATTCTACTTTGTAATGACATCAGTGATTTTACCCAAAAATTTATGGTGAAGCCCAAAAAAATATCATTGTGCGACAAAATTGAAGAAAAAACGCCATTTCGTAACTTTTGGGGGTTTCCGTTTCTACGCAGTAAATTTTTTGGTAAAAATCACACCTTATCTTTATTCTGTAGGTCCATACAATTAAAATGATACCCTACTTATATAGGTTTGATTTTGTCTTACTTCAGGAAAAAATCATAACTTCATGCGCGAAAATTAATATGTTTAATCTTCTGACCCCTATAACTTTTTTTTTTCCCCGCGTATGGGGCGGTATGAGGAATCATTTTTTGCACCCTGAGCTGAAGTTTTTATCAGTACCATCTTAGTTTTGATCGGTCTTTTTGAACGCTTTTTATAAAAAAATTTATGGTATAAAAAGTGACCAAAAAATACGCTATTTTGGAAAAAAAATTACGTGTACACCATTGACCATGTGGTTTAACTAACAATATATTTTTATAGTTCAGACAGTAACGCACATGGCTATACTACATATGTTTTTATTTTAATTTACACCTTTTTTAAACGGGAAAAGTTGGGTGATTCAAACTTTTATTAGGGGAAGGGTTAAATCATCTTTATTAACTTATTTTTTTTTTCCACTTTTTTTTTTTTTGCAATGTTATAGCCCCCGTAGAAGACTATAACATACATTACACTGATCTGTTACACTGATCAGTGCTATGCAATAGTATAGCATTGATCAGTGTTATCGCCGCTTGACTGCTCCTGTCTGGATCTCAGGCACGGAGCAGTCATTGGTAGATCAGACGCCAAGGATGCAGGTAAGGGACCCTCACCTTGAGCTGCCGGGTGTGCTTTTATGTAAATAAACGTGATCGGTGATGTTCGCTAATAGCCACAGGTCCCGGCCGCCATGGGTCCCGGCGTGACCCCGTGTTATTGAAAGGGAGTAGGCACAGGGAGTAGGCACAGGTACGCCCTGCATCCTTAAAGGGGTACTCCGCCCCTAGACATCTTATTCCCTATCCATAGGATAGGGGATAAGATGTCTGATCGCGGGGGTCCCACTGTAGGGGACCCCTGGGATCTCATCTGCAGCACCGCAGTCATTACTGCACAGAGCAAACTCGCTCTGTGCGTAATGACGGGCGATACAGGGGCCGAAGCATTGTGACATCATGGCTCTGCCCCTTGCGACATCACGGCCTGCCTCCCTTAATGCAAGTCTATGGGAGGGGGCGTGATGGCCGCCACACCCCCTCCCATAGACTCGTATTGAGGGGGCGGGCCGTGCTGTCACAAGGGGTGGAGCCGTGTCATCACAATGCTCCAGCCCCTGTATTGCCCGTCATTATGCACAGAGCGAGTTTGCTCTGTGCAGTAATGACAGCAGGATGCTGCAGCCGAGATCCCGGGGGTACCCAGCAGCAGGCCCCAGCGATCAGACATCTTATCCCTTATCCTTTGGATAAGGGATAGGATTTCTAGGAGCGGAGTACCCCTATAAGAGGTTAAAGATTACCAGTCACCAAATAAACTTTTTTAAACTGACTCAGGCTATGTTCCCTAACTACTCCTAACACTCCTCCAACCCTTTAAAACAATTTCAGAACTTTAAAAAGCTGTATATCATACCTTTCTTCTTGCTCAAATTGTGCAATTTCTCAGCAGAAGAAAGTAGGCGTTTTCGAGCAGGCATGACATCACTGAAGCCTGCTGAGGACCACTTCTGCCCTCACATTGTTGCAGTGCTGTGATGAATAGAAGACCTCAAGCTCTGTGAATGTTTCAGTCTATACAGCTTTCTGTAAGATTCTGTGGAGCTTTTACTTTCTGTGCAGCTATCAATCATGCTCCGTGCAGCCAGAAGCACTTCTTGAGTTTGGTCTCCTGCCAAGCCGGGAGAAGACCAAACTTACTGTACTAATTGCAGCAGGTAATAGAACAGAGCCACCTAGTGGCTGTTTTTTCTATTACATTTGAACCCCTTAAGGACTTATGACGTACCGGTACGTCATGAGTCCGTTCCCGATCTATAATGCGGGGCCACGGCGTGGGACTCTAATAACGGCCGGGACCCGTGGCTAATAGCGCACGGCATTGATCGCGCTCCCGCGCGCTATTAACCCTTTAGACAACCTCCGGCTGTCCTGTAAGCTGTTCGGGATGCCGCGATTTCACCGCGGCTATCCCGAACAGCTTCCTGAGCTAACCGGCATGCTTTCACTTTCACTTTAGACGTGGCGTTCAAGTTTGAACGCCGCGTCTAAAGTGAAAGTGAAAGCATGCCAGTTAGCTGTTCGGGATAGCCGCAGTGAAATCGCGGCATCCCGAACAGCTTACAGGACAGCCGGAGGGTCCCTACCAGCCTCCTCGCTGTCCGATCGCCAAATGACTGCTCAGTGCCTGAGATCTGGGCATGAGCAGTCAAGGTGCAGAATCATCGATCACTGGTTTCCTATGAGAAACCAGTGATCAATGTGAAAGATCAGTGTGTGCAGTGTTATAGGTCCCTATGGGAGCTATAACACTGCAAAAAAAAAAGAAGTGAAAAAAAAAAAAGTGAATAAAGATCATTTAACACCTCCCCTATTAAAAGTTTGAATCACCCCCCTTTTCCCATTAAAAAAAAAAAACTGTGTAAATAAAAATAAACATATGTGGTATTGCCGCTAGTGTTGCTCGCGAATATTCGCAATGCAAATTTGATTCGCGAATATCGCATATTCGCGAATATTCGCGAATATAGCACTATATATTCGTAATTACGAATATTGTTTTTTGTTTTTTTTTTCACAGTACACATCACAGTGATCATCCCTTTCTGCTTCCAGCTTGTGTGGTGTAAAGAAGGCTCTAATACTACTGTGTGAGACCGGTGTGCGAATTTTCGCATATGCGAAAATATGTGTACGCTAATTTTCGCTTATGTTAATTTTCGCATACACGAATTTTTGCATATGCGAAAAACGAGAATATTACGAATATGCGAATATTCATGAATATATGACGAATATTCGTCCATATATTCGCGAATATTCGCGAATGCGAATATGGCCTATGCCGCTCAACACTAATTGCCACGTGTGGAATTGTCCGAATTATAAAAATATATCGTTAATTAAACAACAAGGTCAATGGCGTGCGCACAAAAATATTCCAAAGTCCAAAATAGTGTATTTTTGGTCACTTTTTATATCAAGAAAAAATGAATAAAAAGCGATCAATAAGTCCTATCAATGCAAAAATGGTACCGCTAAAAACTTCAGATCACGACGCAAAAAATGAGCCCACATACCGCCCCATACGCAGAAAAATTTAAAAGTTATAGGGGTCAGAAGAGGATAATTTTAAACGTATAGGTTTTCCTGCATGTAGTTATGATTTTTTCCAGAAGTACGACAAAATCAAACCTATATAAGTAGGGTATAATTTTAATAGTATGGACCTACAGAATAAAGATAAGGTGTCATTTTTACCGAAAAATTTACTGCATAGAAACAGAAGCCCCCAAAAGTTACAAAATGGCGTTTTTTTTTTCCAATTTTGTCTCACAATGATTTTTTTTCTGTTTCACCATAGATTTTTGGGTAAAATGACTGATGTCATTACAAAGTAGAATTGGTGGCGCAAAAAATAAGCCAGCATATGGATTTTTACGTGCAAAATTGAAAGAGTTATGATTTCTTAAAAGTAAGGAGGAAAAAACGAAAATGCAAAAACGGAAAGAGGTTAAACATATTTATGTTGATAATTTTAAAAGCAAGTGAATGGGAAAGTGTCTGCTAATTTCACAAGGAACACTATATTAAAAGTTTTATTTGGTGACAGGTGCTCTTTAATGAAAATAAATGCATGACTCTATATCAGCATGGGTTTATGAGCAATCTGTTCTGTTTAGCTTTTATGAGAACGTAAGTTCTAGACTGGACCAGGGGAAATCGTTGGATGTCGTATCTTGATATTTCCAAAGCATTTCATACTGGTCCACATAAAAGGTAGGTACATAAAATGAGAATGCTTGGACTGGGGGGAAATGTGTGCAAGTGGGTAAGTAACTGGCTCAGTGATTGGAAACAGAGGGTGTTTATTAATGATATCAACTTAATATATTTATTGATGACCTTGTAGGGGAATTTTATAGTATAGTGTCAAACTTCTCAAATGATATGGAAATAATTTTACCACTGTCCAAATTACAGACTACACATGGAATACTGTGTACAGTATGGAGCTGGTGAGGGTTCAGAGACAGCCAATTAGAGTAATAAGGGGAATGGGAGGACTACAATATCCAGAAAGATTAGAATTAGTGTTTTTTTAGTTTTTATAAAAAAAAGACTGCCTAGGGGTGACCTTATACCTAAGTATATCGGGGGGAGGGGGGGGGGGTCTGGATATATTTTTGGAGTGGAATAATATCAGATGTTATGGATACTAGATTTATAGCGACAAAACGTTGATTCAGAGATTTATGCTCGGGAATGATTTTTCCTCTGGTATGGGGCAAATGGCATTAGCCTAATAAGGGTTTTATACCTTTTTCTGGATCAACACAGTAGACACAATAGGATATAGGTTTAAACTTGGTGGACTCTGGTCTTTTTTCAACCTTGTAAACTATGTAACTTTGAATTCAGAACCGTTGGTATATGACATATTTGTGGCCAAATAAAAGTATACAGCTTTTCCACTTTGCATGCAGCTGTCTTGGTCTTTTTAGCCTTTATCAGTTGATACTGTATGTAAATAATTTCATAAAAGTGAGGCCTGAGGGGGAACTAAATGCTAATGGAACACATAGGAAACCCTATTTTTGTGGCTATATTATTTTTGTAATGGAAAGAGGATGTCAGCTCACATGGAAAATGCCCTATAACATTTATTGGTAAGATACAAAAATAATAGAAATTAAGGGCGGCTAATATGTTTAGAACATAGTGTTCTTAATCGTAGTCAGAATAGTTAGAGGGGCTCTACAGTTTGCACAGCTCCCATTTGTTTTCTGCTTTCCCGACCTCCCCCAAAGTATACAGGCCTGAGGGGACTGGAAAGTCAACTTGAAAAGAAGGGACAACACCTTTTAAGATCCGCATTTGTTTATTTTTTTATTTAAGAAACTAAAACGGTGCCGTTAAATGGTTTATCCATATTTTAGTTTTTTTTAAATGTGTTTTTTTTTTTTATGTGTGCTATATTTGTAAGTGCTCAACACACAGTGTGTACGTGAGTATCATTTAGGTACAGCTGCCATAGGGAGTGGCAATACAATTGACCCACCTTCACTGTAAAGGGAGGGAGCTGAAGGAAGCTGCCTTAGTGTTCACTGTATATTCCGACAATCTATATGCAGTTTATGGAATAATTTGGGGAATACTGCTCAGGAAAAACCCAAACTGACAATAAACACGCCCGTCTGCAGAACAATGAATAGGCTATCAGCCATGCCAAACAGACAAAAGACAGCCAGACTCCTCTCAGGGAGAAGTAAAAAGTTAGAATAAAACTGAACCTGCCAGATCCATGATTTTACCATAGATTATTAGTATTCAACATGTGACTGCTGCATGAATCACTGGCTAATATAAGTCACTGCTGCGGATGGTGATTGGCTGCATCAAAAGACACAATGAAATACAGTACAGAGACCGGCTGGGAACCAGTTAGCATTGGAATGGGAAAGACAGGAAACCCATTAGGTTTTTCTTTTCTTGTGCCCAATATGTGTGCATAGCTCAGCAACAAGGTTTGGAAACAGGGCTTGGCTTCCAGCTAATGAAGAACAGACAGGGATGGTAGTGGGAGCAAGAAGCCACCCTAATCTGTAGCATCCGGCTTGGGCATGCCTTTTTGAATCTTTTCACTAGAGAATAAAAGCACTGTTTAGGAGACAGATATATAAAAATTAGCATGCATACAGTATCTTTGCCCTAACAGCTATCTAACAGTTTTAGCAGTTTGGAATGTAAATTGAAGCTGATAGATTTCCTTGAAGCCTTGAAAAAAATCAAGTGGCTAGACAACCAACTTAATAAAATGACTTTACCTATTCTTGCAAATGGACATACCACTATATACCATTTATCACCTTCTAGACATAATAGGACCTAATAATACATTCTTGCAATCTGTATCCATGCATTTACCCATATAGCCCCCATATACCTCATCAGGTTGTACGCTCAGGTCCAAGGACTATGTCTATTTTGCAGACTCCCAGTTATAAAAGAAGCAAGGGCTCAAAAGGAGGGATCTACAGAGCTCGGCAACCACCAAGCCATCCATGATCTCAGTATAGGCTTTGCCCGAGTTTCTACTGCCCTCAGCTGTCCTGGACTACTGCCACAGTTCTTTGTGGGCACCACAGTTCTTCAGTCAAACCACTTTTACATATGTATTTGCAAATATATGTGAACCTTTATGAACTATGTTACTATAAGAATTACAGAATTAGAAGAAGATTTGGGAGAAGATTGACAGACTCAACTGTTCACATACACATTCACGAGGGTTTATAAAACCCATTTACAAATAGTCTTTGAGGGCGTTCTGAGTTATTAAAGGTGGGTCAACTGCTTGGGGCCTTTATTAATAATGAGTACAGAAGAGATGAAATCATCTAAGAGTGCCTTGTTCTGGAGGACCCAGCGTGTCATTGTATAATGTTCCATGTCCCCAGTTGTTATGCTGTAAGAGAATTGAACATTTGGTGCCAAGTCCTTCTGCAGGACTTGGAGTTTCCATAACGGAATAACCTTTGAATCAGCATATTTTCACGGAACATTCCTTTGAAAAGTGGACTGTAAAAAGCAGACCATTTTACTACACAACCTTTTTTAATAGAAACCAGGGTAATAATAGGTTTTTCCCTCCTTATCTTGTAGAGAACCAAAGCATAACTTTGCTCAAAACAAGATTTACTGTGTCTCATGGACAATAACTCTTTATATGTTATACCTGGGACTTCTCTTTTAAATGTCATCTCTCTAGTCACATACACTCATTTCACCCTATAAAGAGATGTTGAGAGGAGTTTAACTTGTAATTACGGTACATAATTTTTACTTTGACAAGTGTGGTTTCGAGATGAATGTTTTCCGAGTTATAATCTCTGAAGGAGTCCCAGTGACAGCCAAATCTATCCGACCTCTTTAACCTGCTCCCTCTATATGTGACAAATTGGAAATTCTCCTACATATAAGGATGGGAATTTACCTGAATTTACTGTTTTTGTTGGTATGCTTTTTATTCCATAGTGTGAACCTAGCTTAAAGGGAAGAGAGAGAGGAAATTACATTTAGTAGGCAGAATTGAAAGATCCCCTGGTTTACTTGGCACATTGCTTTAAAAAATACCCTGAAAGTTTATGACTGAAATTCCCCACCTACAATCTAATAGTTAAAAAGTACAGCATATTACCTTAAAACAGTACATATTTACATATTAGGGGGGAGATTTATCAAAACCTGTCCAGAGGAAAAGTACGTAAATGATCAGATCGCTTCTTTCATTTTTGAAAAGGCCTCTGGAAGATGAAAGAAGCGATCTGATTGGTTGCTATGGGTGAATGGTCAACTTTTCCTCTGCACAGATTTTGAAAAATCTTCCCCATAATGTTGTTTTTTTTCTTTTCTTTTATTTTCCAAACATAAAAAAGAAAGGACAAAAAATACAAAATCAATGAATTATAATAAAACTCTCAGTGGTGAAATACCATCCTAAGGCTAATTTTGGAAAACAGCCACTGCAGTTTTTGAGCCAAAGCCAGAAGTGTATTCAAAAGGAATAGGACATAAGGAAGGACTTATACTTCTCCTCCCTTATGGATCCACTTCTGACTTTGGCTTTTTCCAAAAACTGCCAGAAAAAAAAAACAAGTGGAAACTTAGCCTAAGCCTTACCTCCCTAGTTTTAGCACCATCATTTGTGTGATATATATTTGAGCAGCCACAAGCTGTCTTTGAGCAGATAGATTGTTGTGTTATATTATTTGATTCATTTGATCTATAGAGGAACATATATTGAATCAAATTCATATTGAGCAGTTTTACTGTCTTTGAGTACAGTAACTCACTGTGGTGTGGCTGTAATCCATGTGTCATGCTATTTGACCGAACAAAGTGCATATGTCGTGCAAAAACCCCTTGATAGATTTGTCGGGAATTTAACATAATAACATATATTAAAGGGGTATTCCAGGATTTTTTTTATTTGACTATGCTACAGGGGCTGTAAAGTTAGTGTAGTTCATAATATAGTGTCTGTACCTGTGTGTGACCGTTTTCTCACAATTCTTATGGGATTTTCACCCCAATATTTATTTTTGTCATCATACAAAATTACTGTTGTCTCAGATTTTTCCCAGGTTGCAATGCGGCCGAGACCTGTCTCACTAGTCAGCTGATGACATGGAGCCTGTCTGCTTCAATGGGTGGAGCGATCGCTTGGTGGGAAAGAGATCAATCTGCAACTAATGCAACAGCTGTAGGCACCCTGATTGAAAACCACAGGTCTTTTTGAATCGATGCAGCTCATTTATGTTTCAATGGGTGGTGTGGCTGATGTGTGGGAGGGAGGAAAATGGAATTATGGGATTTGTAGTCAAAAAAAGAAAAGTCAAACAGGAAATACCAGTTCACAAAAAGCTAGCCACAGTGTTATGGTAATCTCGCAACATAGTCATTTAGCCCCAAGACAAGTGCAGATCCTTCCTAAGCATGTCCACTACTGTCTGGCAGGTACGTACTAAAATCCCCTTATGGTGGAGAACCCCTTTGAGGGTCGATACACAACCCAATAAAATTTGGCTGAAATAAGTCAAGCAGAATTTCTTTTTTTTTCCAGTGCAATTTCAGTTTTTGTGCATTGAGCTGTAGTTTTTTTCAGTACCACTTTTGCATAGTATTAACCTTTGATCACTTCATCGTAAAAAAATTTCTGGGATGTGATCATAAGTCAGCAATTGTATTTTTTGCGTTTGCTCCATTCACAGTGCAGGATCAGGAATGTGATAATGTATTAGTTTAAGCAAATATGTTTATTAATATTTTTATTTTTGGAAAATGGGAAAAGGTGGTAATTTTATTTTTTTATTGGGGGGGTTAAATTTATAAAAACATTATTTTACTTCTTTTCACACTTTTGGAGAGAGGGAGACAGCTATGACAGGAGATGCAGCAGTAAGGAGGGTCACAGCAGGAAGGAGAGTAAAAGAAGGTGCAGCAGAAGGTAGAGTGATGACAGCAGTGACAGGAGGTGCAGCAGGAGGGAGGGTGACATGAGGTGCAACAAGAGGCCTGGAGCTGACTGGTAGCACTGCAGGTGGCAGCAGAGTAGTTACATGTGCCCCCTGGGCAGAAGCAGGCTGCAGGTGAGGGACTGGCTGTACACCCCTCCCAGTCCCTTATATGGCAGCACCCCCAGCACCAACCACTGGCAGCAGGAGTGCAGGAATCTCTCCTTTGGCAGCTTCTCCCACAGTTTGAAAGGGCACGCTACTGCTCCTCCCAGCCTTGTGTTTTCAGGAGGTGGCACAGAAGCCTCTTAACCCCTTAAGGACGGACCCATTTTTTACCTCAATGACCAGGCTCTTTTTTTTTAATTTGACATGTATCTCTTTAACCCCTTAAGGACCAGGCCATTTAACACCTTAGGACCAGAGCATTTTTTGAACATCTGACCACTGTCACTTTAAACATTAATAACTCTGGAATGCTTTTAGTTATCATTCTGATTCCGAGATTGTTTGTTTGTTTTTTCGTGACTTATTCTACTTTAACATGGTGGTAAATTTTTGTGGTAACTTGCATCCTTTCTTGGTGAAAAATCCCAAAATTTGATGAAAAAATTGAAAATTTAGCATTTTTCTAACTTTGAAGCTCTCTGCTTGTAAGGAAAATGGATATTCCAAATAAATGGTTTTTTGGTTCACATATACAATGGGGGACTTTTACTAATCTAGTCTATTCTGGGTATGCTTATAGACCAGCGTATGTGGTAGTCTCCTGTCTATAGTGCTCCTAATTTATCAAAGGTCTCACAGCCCTTGATAAATTCTGTGCTCAGACTTCAGGGTCTACAGCTTAAACTGCATTTAGACCTGCTCCAACATGGTCTGACATTTTTTAGCGTATTTTGGGCAGATGCGACTTGTCGCACAAAAGTCGCACTTGATAAATTCAGCACCAATGCATTTTCCAATGCATTTCCGTCTAAAATAGACTAGAATGCATCATGTTCTAAAAATCCTCTACAGCAAAAGTCGCACATATTTAGACTGCGACTTTCTCTGCGACAAATTTAGACAGGTAAAACCAGTCTAAATCCTTTGATAAATCTCCCCCAATATGTCTACTTTATGTTTGCATCATAAAATTGACAAGTTTTTACTTTTGGAAGACACCAGAGGGCTTCAAAGTTCAGCAGCAGTTTTCCAATTTTTCACAAAATTTTCAAACTCGCAATTTTTCAGGGACCAGTTCAGGTTTGAAGTGGATTTGAAGGGTCTTCATATTAGAAATACCCCACAAATGACCCCATTATAAAAAATGCACCCCCCAAAGTATTCAAAATGACATTCAGTGAGCGTTTTAACCCTTTAGGTGTTTCACAGGAATAGCAGCAAAGTGAAGGAGAAAATTCACAATCTTCATTTTTTACACTTGCATGTTCTTGTAGACCCAATTTTTGAATTTTTACAAGGTGTAAAATGAGAAAATTTATACTTGTATTTGTAGCCCAATTTCTCTCGAGTAAGCACATACCTCATATGTCTATGTAAAAGAGCGACAAGGGGATTTTGGAGAGTACGTTTTTCTGAAATTGTTTTTGGGGGGCATGTTGCATTTAGGAAGCCCCTATGGTGCCAGAACAGCAAAAAAAAAAGCACATGGCATACCATTTTGGAAACTAGACCCCTTGAGGAACGTAACAAGGAATAAAGTGAGCCTTAATACCCCACAGGGGTTTCATGACTTTTGCATATGTAAAAAAAAAAAAATCACTAAAATGTGTGTTTCCCCCCCAAATTTCACATTTTTGCAAGGGTTAATAGCAGAAAATACCCCCCAAAATTTGTAACCACATTTCTTCTGAGTATGTAAATACCCCATGTGTGGATGTCAAGTGCCCTGCGGTTGAACTACAATGCTCAGAAGAGGAGGAGCACCATTGAGCTTTTGAAGAGGGAATTTGTTTGGAATGGTAGTTAGGGGCCATATGCGTTTACAAAGCCCCCCGTGGTGCCAGAACAGTGGACCCCCCCACATGTGACCCCATTTTGGAAACTACACCCCTCACAGAATTTAATAAGGGGTGCAGTGAGTATTTACACCCCACTGGCATTTGACAGATCTTTGGAACAGTGGGCTGAGCAAATGAAAAATTACATTTTTCATTTTCACGGACCACTGTTCCAAAAATCTGTCAGACACCTGTGGGGTGTAAATGCTCACTGTACCCCTTATTACATTACGTGAGAGGTGTAGTTTCCAAAATGGGGTCACATGTTGGGGGGTCCGTTGTTCTGGCACTATGGGGGCTTTGTAAACACACGTGGCCTTCAATTCCAGACACATTTTCTCTTCAAAATCCCAATGGTGCTCCTTCTCTTCTGAGCATTGTAGTTCGCCCGCAGAGCACTGTACATCCACATTTGGGGTATTTTCTTACTCAGAAGAAATGGAGTTACTAATTTTGGGGGGCTTTTTTTTCCTATTTTCCCTTGTGAAAATGAAAAATTTAGGGTAACACCAGCATTTTAGTGAAAAAAATTTTTTTTTTTCATTTTCCCATCCAACTTTAACGAAAATTTGTCAAACACCTGTGGGGTGTTAAGGCTCACTATACCCCTTGTTACATTCCGTGAGGGGTGTAGTTTCCAAAATGGGGTCACATGTTGGTATAAATTTTTTTTCGTTTATGTCAGAACCGCTGTAAAATTAGCCACCCCTGTGCAAATCACCAATTTAGGCTTCAAATGTACATGGTGCGTTCTCACTCCTGAGCCTTGTTATGCGCCCGCAGATCATTTTACTCCCACATCTGGGGTATTTCCGTACTCAGGAGAAATTGCGTTACAAATTTTGGGGGTCTTTTTTTCCTTTTACCTCTTGTGAAAATAAAAAGTAAAGGGGAACACCAGCATGTTAGTTTAAAAAAAAAATTTTTTTACACTAAAAGGCTGGTGTAGACCCCAACTTTTCCTTTTCATAAGGGGTAAAAGGAGAAAAAGCCCCCCAAAATTTGTAGTGTAATTTCGCCCGAGTACGGAAATACCCCATATGTGGCCCTAAACTGTTTCCTTGAAATACGACAGGGCTCCGAAGTGAGAGAGCTCCATTCGCATTTGAGGACTAAATTAGGGATTGCATGGGGTGGACATAGGGGTATTCTACGCCAGTGATTCCCGAACAGGGTGCCTCCAGCTGTTGCTAAACTCCCTTCATGCCTGGACAGTCAGTGGCTGTCCATAAATGCTGGGAGTTGTTGTTTTGCACAGCTGGAGGTTCCGTTTTGGAAACACTGCCGTACAATACATTTTTAATTTTTATTGGGGGGGGGGGGGGGCGCAGTGTAAGGGGGTGTATATGTAGTGTTTTACCCTTTATTATGTGTTAGTGTAGTGTAGTGTTTTTAAGGTCATTCATACTGGCGGAGGTTTACAGTGAGTTCCCTGCTAGGAGTTTGCGCTGCGGCGAAAAATTTGCCGCAGCTCATACTTGAAGCAGAAAACTTACTGTAAGCCTGCCGTGTGAATGTACCCTGTACGTTAACATGGGGGGGGGGGGCAAACCTCCAGCTGTTTCAAAACTACAACCCCCAGCATGTACTGACAGACCATGCAGGCTGAGAGTTGTACTTTTGCAACAGCTGGAGGCACACTGGTTGGAAAACCTTCAGTTAGGTTCTGTTATCTAACTCAATATTTTCCAACCAGTGGGTCTCCAGCTGTTGCAAAACTACAACTCCCAGCATGTACTGATCACCGAAGGGCATTCTGGGAGATGTAGTTATGCAACAGCTGGAGGAACCGCAACTACAACTCCCAGCATGCTGGGATTTGCAGTTTTGCAACATCTGGAGAGCTACAGTATGCAGACCACTGCAAACTGTGGCCCTCCAGATGCTGCAAAACTATAAATCCCAGCTTGCCCAGACAGCAAACAGTTGTGTGGGCATGCTAGGAGTTGCAGTTTTGCAAGATCTGGAGGCTATAGTTCAGAGACTACCATATAGTGGTCTCAAACTGTAGCCCTCCAGCTGTTGCAAAACTACAACTCCCAGCATGCCCAAACAGCTGTCTGGGCATGCTGGGAGTTGTAGTTTTGCAACATCTGGAGTGCTGCAGTATAGAGACCACTATATAGTGGTCTCGGACTGCAGCCCTCCAGATGTTGCTAGTCAACTTACCGGCTTCTGTCGGATCCAGGGAGCCTGCTGCACGACATCGCCGCCCGCCGATCTCCGACGCCGATCGTCGCCCGCAGCCTCCGCAGATCGGTAAGTGGACTCCGGCGCCGGTCCTCTGTCGTTTCCCCGTTCTGCCCCGCCTATTGTGGGTGGGCAGGACGGGGAAAACTAAAGTAAAGCCCTCCCACTCCCGATCTGCTATTGGTGGTCGCGTCTAGACCACCAATAGCAGGGATAGGAGGGGTGGCACCCCTGCCACCTCACTCCTATCTCTTTAGGGATAGACCCGTAATGACCCGGAATCGCGCAGTGAATTCACACTTGCGTTTTGCGCCGATCGCCGACATGGGGGGCTCTGATGACCCCCCCTGGGCATTTGCGCGGGGGTCACCCCGGTCCGGTCCCCGCCCGGCGCGCGGCGGGGACCGAAATTCCCACGGACGTATGTGTACGTGCCTGGTCCTTAAAACCCAGGGTGCAGGGACGTACTCATACGTGCCCGGTCCTTAAGAGGTAAAATGGTAATAACTTTAGAACGCTTTTTCTGAGTGGAGTGATTCTGAGATAGTTGTTTCCTGACATATTGTACTTTATATAAGTGGTGCATTTTTGTTGACACATGCAGCATTTTTTGTGAAAAACTTCAAAATATTGTGAAAAACTGGAAAATTTTTGGTGTTTTTTTATTTAATTTTTTTATAGTGTACACTGTGCGGTAAAAGTCATGTTATATTTATTCTGTGGGTCAGTAGGATTATGGCGATACCCATTTTATATAGCTTTCTATGTTCTTTTTCCTTTTCTGAGCAAAATTATTTTTCTGCCATTCATTTTCCAACAGCCGTAACTTTTTTATTTTTCGTCTGACGCCATTGAGTAAGGGCTTATTTTTTTATTGGTATAATTTTTGTGCTAAGTGCTACCTTTTTGATCTTTTTTTATTCCACTATTTGTACCAAAATTGGCGAATTTTGCGCTTTTTTTAATGTTTTTTTTTTACAGCGTTCACCTTGCGGGATAATTTACATTATAGTTTTATATTACACGTCATTACGGACGTAGCAATACCAATTATGTATTTGATTTGTGTTTTTGATCTTTTTTTTTGTGATAATGCAGGGCTTTTAATGGGAAAGGGGCATTTTTTAAATACATTTTTTACACTTCATACTTTTATTGAAGAACTTTTTATTTAATTTTTTACACTTTCTACAGGTTATACTATGCTGCAATACATTTGTACTGCGGCACAGTATGACCTGATGAGCTGCACACACTACAGCCTGTGCGATCCAGCCTCTGGCTGGATCTCACAGGCTTCCATAGCAGGCATACAGGAGGTCATGATTTGACCTCCTGCTGCCATAGCAACCAACGACAACCCGCGATCGTATTGCGGCACCGCCGTTGGAGAACAGGTGGAGAGCGCTCCCCCTGTTAACACCATAGATGCTGTGGTCAGGATTGATCACGGCATCTAGGGGGTTAATGCTGCCAGGATCGGCGCGATCGCTGTCCCGGCAGCTGCAGCGGGACTCCGGCTGTGAATAACAGCCGGGTCCCGTCGCCGATCTCCTGCGCTGCCCGCGGCAGTGCAGGAGATCGCTATGATGTATGCATACGTCCAATTGAGCGAACGTGTTGGATGATTGGACGTATGCATACGTCCTGTAGTGGGAAGGGGTTAAAAAGAGGAAGTGCAGGTGGAGATACTGTAGGTCACCGCCAGATGCAGCACAGAGCAACATCCTTCTCTGCACAGGTGGCTAAGCGATAGATTAAAAGGGGATACATCAGCCACTAGGTGTATCTAATTGCTATATACTGCCGGTCTTTGGGCTAACAAACAACTAGGATTTGTCAAATCCTGGCTAAGAGGCAGATGGGAGTTAGAGAGGGGAACAATGCCTCCAACGAAAAAGCAATCCCGTGAAAAACAAAATTTTCAGCCATACAAGATGAACGATGTGAAGAAGAAAAGGCACATAGGGGGAGATTTATCAAATCCTGTGCAGAGGCAAAGTTGCCCAGTTGCCCATAGCAGCCAATCAGATCACTTCTTTCATTCTTAACAAGGCCTCTGCAAAATGAAAGAAGCGATCTGATTGGTTGCTCTGGGCAACTTTGCTTCTCCACAGGTTTTGATAAATCTCCCCCATAGACTCCAACAAAAAATGGTGAATGGCTAACCAACAACAAATGGCCGGTCTACTACAATAACTTGGGTCCTCACTTCATACATTACGTATTTGAACAATGTTAGATCTACAGTTCACCCAACTACTAGTAACGCTGTATCCAAACACTTACATTAACATTCTCTATTAACCCCTTCCCACTATAGAACACATGCATACATCCTAACTTCTGACAGGTTCCTGCAATAGGACGTATGCATACGTTCTATTGATCTCCTGCTTTGCACAATGCGCTTCAGGGAATTGGTGGCAGGACCCGGCTCTCAATCACAGCTGAGATCCCACTGCAGCTGCCAAGACCAACGCGATCTTGGTCTCGGAAGCTTCAACCCCATAGCTGCCATGTTAGGTACTGACCACAACATCTATAGCATTGATAGGGGGAAGGGACTCCCCCTGTCCCCCATCAGCACCCCCGCAATGCAATCGCAGGGTCCTCATGGTTGCCATAGCCTCTGGTCTGCCAAGTACAGAAGCCTGGGAGGTCCAGCCATAGGCTTAGTCTCACATGCAAACTGTTAGGTTATGTTCACACATGTCAGATGTTTCCGTGTGTGTGGAAAGAATGAACCTTTCCATTCTTTCTGCGGACTCCGGACAGAATGCATTGCGCCAGCATATATTATGCCGGTGTCCACACAGTGCGGACATTCCAAGGTGTGAACATAGCCGTACTTTGTTATATTATGCTGTGGTACAGATGTATTGCAGTATAGTACTGACCAAGGCATCTATGGGGTTAACACTGCCGAGGCCGACACAATCTCGGTCTTGGCAGCTGCAGTGGGAACCTGAATATGATTTACAGCAGGGTGTCGCCGCTGATCTCCTGCACCGCGTCCGGCATTGCAGGAGATAGGTAGGACATATGCATGTGTCCATTCGTGGGAATGTACCTGCTGATAGATCGTATGCATTCGTTATGGGGAGGGAAGGGGTTCTCTGAATTTTTATTTTTTGTATACGGAGCTGTCTGGGGGCTCATTTTTGTGCTGTGATGTGTAGTTTTTATCGTCACCATTTTTTTTTTTTATAGACTTTTTCATTGCTTTTTTTTTTTTTGTTCTGGAATATGAAGTGACCAAAAACCAGCAATTTTAGACTTTACAGAAAACCTAAGAGCAAATAAAATACCATAAAAATGTGCACACCAAGAAGAAAGTAAGATTAATCAAAACATTTTTATTTTAGAACAATTACAAAAAGACGCAAACATTTAAAAGCACTTAAAAGGCTCAACAAAGAGCCACCCTACAAAACAGAGGGGAAGCCAGAGGCCTAGGAAGCCCCACAAATATGGGGAGGATAGCATTGTAACTGGGTGTGGCTTTGAAAAAAAGGTGGGGCCATAAAAGGGAGGGACAAAAAAGGGGCGGGGTCACTCAATTTTCCATGACAATACAGGCTCCTCATCACAGGTACCTTCAGGGAGCAGTGAATTCAAGGGTTAGGGATCTGTCAGGAATGTGGGAGGTAGGCTGTGTGTGTGAGGTCAGGACGAGGGGTTAGTGTAGGCACCATTGACACCTTGACGAAACAGGGTGTACGTGTACTAATAGTATAAAAAGGGAGGCAGTCCTGCTAAGCTAGGTAAGAGTAAAAGATATATGGTCAAAAAATTTGAAAGAAGAGAAAACGCGTCTAAAATAGCATAAAATAATGACATTTATTTAGAAAATGATGTGAGGTCTGCGGCAGGGCCCTTGTCGCAGACTGGTCACTAGATAAAATGTTTACAATGGTATAATATACTAAAAATATAAAATATAAACAGTGATATTGCACTTCAACAATTGGACAATGAGACAATGAAAGTGGGGCAGTGGGACAGTGCAAAGAGTATCTGTTTAGTTATACTGTAAAGTCATATTATAGGAGCCGGGATTAATCCAGATGAAAGTACATAGCAAAAAAGTTAATAATCCAATAGGGCAATTTTCAGTAGCGCTGGAGCCTCCCAGATTGGGGCCCACTATAAACGTTTTTAGGTGCAGAGATACAGGCGATGCCTCCTCTACGCCGGCGGCACAGGGACTGGATGAAAGAGGGAAATCGCTATACAGTTCAGGCACTTTGTGCCTCTTACCGGCTACAGTGTGCATGGTCAGATGTGTGCGGCTGTGCTTGCGATCCGGATGCACGTCCCTCTGTCCCGGCGGCACGGGAGAAATGTAGAAGGGGTGATAGGATCCGGTGCTCGGGGTCAGAGATGATGGCTGGGAAGCAGCGTGTGGCAGCGCTGTGAAGCCTATTGATTGTAGCAGCGTGTGGCAGCGCTGGAGGTATCCTCTCTACCCCGATGGCACGGGGAGCAGGTGAGAGGGTAGGTGAGGACCGGCAATGCGGTAACGATTGTCTCAGATCATGTGCAGGGTTGTCTTAACACAAGACGCGTTTCGGGGAGCCGCGTCCCCTTTTTCAATGGTGGAGGTTCAGGAAGACTGTACATGTATGCCGTGGTAGCAGTCTGGGTGTATGAAGCTTACAAGCGCTCTTCATTTATTGCTAATGCCGGACATCAGTGATCACGTCCCTCCCCTAATAAAAGTGTAAACAAAAATAATTTTTTTTGGTATCGCCGCATGTGGAATTGAGAGAACTATTAAAATATAACATTAATGAAACTGCATGATAAATGGTGCAAACATAAAAAAATACCTAAGTCCATAATTGTGTATGTGTGCGCATGTTTGGTTGTCTGTGTGTGTGTGTGTGTGTGTGTAAAAACTACAGACCACGGAGCATGTGTGGGTGTCTGTCTGTGTGTGCTGGGGGGGGGGGGGCTGTATGGAAAATATACATGGAAAATATACATATGAGTCATAGTTTGGAGATGTGGTTTTACATAACATTTTTAGTACTCATCATTTTATAGTTAACACAAATAAAAGTTTTATTCTTTCTGGCAAACCGGATTAAAAGGGTATTAGTAATCCATTTGGAGTTACTAGTCTATGCAGGATTGGTTCAGGAGTCAGTAAACTTATTTACATTGACATGTTTGGTGTTTATATTGGAGAATAGTTTATGATTATGGCGTCCATATTCTATTTATACCTGCTCTTGTAGTTTTTGTGGGATGGGTTTATTGAATGGGAATTTTTACTACTTATTTACTTTGTGGTTGTTGTCTTAGTGACAGGGGCCTGTTGTGTTATGTGTTTTCCAGCCTTTTTCTGGCTTAAAACTTCATAAAGTATATTGAAAGTCTTTAACCCCTTAAGGATGCAGGGTTTTTCCATTTTTGCATTTTCATAACATTTTAAATTTTGCACCTACAGACTCATATGATGGCTTATGTTTTTTTTTTGCACCACCATTTCTACTTTGTAATGACATCAGTCATTTTACCCAAAAATCTATATCGGAACAAAAAATAAAATCATTGTGCGACAAATTATTTTTTTTTAAACGCCATTTTGTAACTTTTGGGGGCTTCCTTTTCTAAGCAGTGCATTTTTCGGTAAACTTTACACCTTATCTTTATTCTGTAGGTCCATACTATTAAAATGATACCTTACTTATATAGGTTTGATTTTGTGTTACTTCTGGAAAAAATCATAACTACATGCACGAAAATTAATATGTTTAAAAATGTCCTTTTTTGCGCCTTGCTCTGAAGTTTTTCTTGGTCCCATTTTTGTTTTGATCGGACTTTTTGATCGCTTTTTATTATTGTATAAAAAGTGACCCAAAAATACGCTATTTTGGACTTTGGAATTTTTTTTTTACGTGTGTGCCATTGACCGTGCAGTTTATTTAACGATATATTTTTATAGTCCAGACATTTACGCACGCGACAATACCACATATGTTTATATTTATTTTTATTTACTCAGTTTTTTTTAAATGGGAAAAGGGGGGTGATTCAAACTTTTACTAGGGAATCATCTTTATTAACTTCTTTTTTTCACTTTTTGTCTTTCACTTTTTTTTTTGCAATGTTATAGCCCCCATAGGGGACTATAACATGCAATACACTGATTGCCAACACTGATCAATGCTATGCCAGATCCAATATGACCCTCACTGTGTGACCCTGCGTTATATCACTGGAGCCGGTGCAGGACCTAAATATAGATCCTGCATCATTAAGGGGTTAATGTGTGTATCATTTTTTGTATATAAATATTCAAAAATTATAATGATTTTTTTTTCATGTATTTGTTCTCAAATCCATATCAGGGACTTTGCAAGAAGCTCCAGTTTTGTCTCATCTTTCCACAGTACTTTCTCCCATTGGCTTTGTGGTTTTCCTTGGAACAGATGATACAAAACTGGAGTTTTTTGACAAGTCACATCATGTTCACAGATGCAAAAATGAAGCATATATACAAAATAACCCATTTTGAAGCATGGAGGAGGCTCAGGTATGGTTTGGGGGAAGCTTTGCTGCATCATGCACAGGGTGTCCTGGATCTGTACAGGGTACAATAAATCTCTAGTCTATTTAGGTATTCTGAAGAGAAATGTGCTGCCCAGTGTCGGGAAGCTTGGCCTCAGTCTCAGGTCATGGGTCTTCCAACATGATAATAACCCAAAACACCCAGCTAAAAACACCCAAGAATGTCTAAAAGCAAAGTATTGGACTTTAGAGTTGATCGCCGCATCTGAAGGGTTCATACCGGTCATCACAGCCCTAATCTGAATTCTATTGAACATCTATGAAAGAAGCTGAAACATGCAGCCTGGAGAAGACACCTTCACCCCTGAGACATCTGGAGCACGATCTTATGAGGAGTGGGCCAAGATACCTGCAGTCTGGAGAAGACACCTTCACCCCTGAGACAGCTGGAGCAGTATCTTATGAGGAGTGTGGCCAAGATACCTGCAGTCTGGAGAAGACACCTTCACCCCTGAGACAGCTGGAGCAGTATCTTATGAGGAGTGTGGCCAAGATACCTACAGTCTGGAGAAGAAACCTTCACACCTGAGACAGCTGGGGCAGGATCTTATGAGGAGTGGGCCAACATACCTGCAGTCTGGAGAAGACACCTTCACACCTGAGACAGCTGGGGCAGGATCTTATGAGGAGTGGGCCAACATACCTGCAGTCTGGAGAAGACACCTTCACCCCTGAGACAGCTGGATCAGTATCTTATGAGGAGTGTGGCCAAGATACCTACAGTCTGGAGAAGACACCTTCACACCTCAGACAGCTGGGGCAGGATCTTATGAGGAGTGGGCCAACATACCTGCAGTCTGGAGAAGACACCTTCACACCTGAGACAGCTGGGGCAGGATCTTATGAGGAGTGGGCCAACATACCTGCAGTCTGGAGAAGACACCTTCACACCTGAGACAGCTGGAGCAGGATCTTATGAGGAGTGGGCCAAGTTACCTGCAGTCTGGAGAAGACACCTTCGCACCTGAGACAGCTGGAGCAGTATCTTATGAGGAGTGGGACAAGATATCTGCAGAATGGAGAAGACACCTTCACACCTGAGACAGCTGGAGCAGGATCTTATGAGGTGTGAGCCAAGATACCTGCAGTCTGGAGAAGACACATCACACCTGAGACAGCTGGAGCGGGATCTTATGAGGAGTGGACCAAGATACCTCCAGTCTGGAGAAGACACCTTCACACCCGAGACAACTGTAGCGGGATCTTATGAGGAGTGGGCCAAGATAAATGCAGTCTGGAGAAGACACCTTTACCCCTGAGACAGCTGGAGCAGTATCTTATGAGGAGTGGGCCAAGATAAATGCAGTCTGGAGAAGACACCTTCACACCTGAGACAGCTGGAACAGTATCTTATGAGGAGTGGGCCAATATACCTGCAGTCTGGAGAAGACACCTTCACCCCTGAGACAGCTGGAGCAGGATCTTATGAGGAGTGGGCCAAGATAAATGCAGTCTGGAGAAGACACCTTCACACCTGAGACATCTGGAGCAGGATCTTATGAGGAGCGGGCCAAGATAAATGCAGTCTGGAGAAGACACCTTCACACCTGAGACAGCTGGAGCAGGATCTTATGAGGAGTGGGCCAAGATAAATGCAGTCTGGAGAAGACACCTTCACACCTGAGACAGCTGGAGCAGGATCTTATGAGGAGTGGGCCAAGTTACCTGCAGTCTGGAGAAGACACCTTCGCACCTGAGACAGCTGGAGCAGTATCTTATGAGGAGTGGGACAAGATATCTGCAGAATGGAGAAGACACCTTCACACCTGAGACAGCTGGAACAGGATCTTATGAGGTGTGAGCCAAGATACCTGCAGTCTGGAGAAGACACATCACACCTGAGACAGCTGGAGCGGGATCTTATGAGGAGTGGACCAAGATACCTCCAGTCTGGAGAAGACACCTTCACACCCGAGACAACTGTAGCGGGATCTTATGAGGAGTGGGCCAAGATAAATGCAGTCTGGAGAAGACACCTTTACCCCTGAGACAGCTGGAGCAGTATCTTATGAGGAGTGGGCCAAGATAAATGCAGTCTGGAGAAGACACCTTCACACCTGAGACAGCTGGAACAGTATCTTATGAGGAGTGGGCCAATATACCTGCAATCTGGAGAAGACACCTTCACCCCTGAGACAGCTGGAGCAGGATCTTATGAGGAGTGGGCCAAGATAAATGCAGTCTGGAGAAGACACCTTCACACCTGAGACATCTGGAGCAGGATCTTATGAGGAGTGGGGCCAAGATACCTGCAGTCTGGAGAAGACACCTTCACACCTGAGACAGCTGGAGTGGGATCTTATGAGGAGTGGGCCAAGATAAATGCAGTCTGGAGAAGACACCTTCACACCTGAGACAGCTGGAGCAGGATCTTATGAGGAGTGGGCCAAGATAAATGCAGTCTGGAGAAGACACCTTCACACCTGAGACATCTGGAGCAGGATCTTATGAGGAGTGGGCCAAGATACCTGCAGTCTGGAGAAGACACCTTCACACCTGAGACAGCTGGAGTGGGATCTTATGAGGAGTGGGCCAAGATACCTGGAGACAAGTGCAGAAGTCTCATTGAGAGTTGCAAAAATCGTGCAAAAAAATATTAAGTTCAAGAACCATCATTTATGTCCAGGACAGTTTTATCATTATTATTATTATTTTTATGATTCTGTTGAACCACAATTCAAAAGCAAAGTGATTTTCATTAGCTAGTTGTTAATTCTTATTTATTGTTACTTTTTTCAGTTGCTTTAGGAAGCATTGTCTGTAACGGAGGGGGTACCAACAATTATGTCCATGTCTCTATATGCTACAGGTTGATGATGAGGAGAATCTCTCCACTAGATGCTGCTGGATGATGGAGGGAGACCTCACCTGTACATGATGAATAATGGCCAAGGTGGAGTTGTCTTGTAGATGCTGCTGGATGATGATGGATGGAGCGGTGTTTCTGTAAGCTGGATGATGGTACAAGGGGATCCCCCAGCTTTTCTTTTATTCACAATATTGGGGGAGATTCAACAAATCCTGTCCAGAGGAAAAGATGACCAGTTGCCCATAGCAACCAATCAGATTGTTTATTTCCTTTTAACCCCTTAAGGACCGGGGTTTTTTCCGTTTTTGCATTTTCATTTTTTGCTCCTTGCCTTTAAAAAATTATAACTCTTTCAATTTTGCACCTAAAAATCCATATGATTGCTTATTTTTTGCGTCACTAATTCTACTTTGTAATGACGTCAGTCATTATGCCCAAAAATCTACGGTGAAACGGAACGCAGCGTTACCATATATGTTTATTTTTATTTACATTGTGTGTTTTTTTTTTTTATGGGAAAAGGGGGGTGATTCAAACTTTTATTAGGGAAGGGGTTAAATGATCTGTATTCACTTTTTTTTTCCACTTTTTTTTTGCAGTGTTATAGCTCCCATAGGGACCTATAACACTGCACACACTGATCTTTTACATTGATTACTGGTTTCTCATAGGAAACCATTGATCAATGATTCTGCCGCTTGACTGCTCCTGCCTGGATCTCAGACACTGAGCAGTCAATCGGCGATCGGACACCGAGGAGGCAGGTAGGGGCCCTCCTGCTATCCTGTAAGCTGTTCGGGATGCCGCCATTTCGCCGCGGCTATCCCGAACAGCCCACTGAGCTAATCGGCATACTTTCACTTTAGACGCGGCGTTCAACTTTGAACGCCGCGTCTGAAGGGTTAATAGCGCGCGGCACCGCGATCAATGCCGCGCGCTATTAGCCACGGGTCCTGGCCGTTGTTAGAGGCCGGGCCCGACCCGCTATGACGCGGGGCCACGCCGTGGCCCTGCGTTGTAGATTGGGTGCGGACACATGACGTTCCAGTACGTCATGTGTCCTTAAGAGGTTAAAAAGAGCCTATGGAAAAGGAAAGAAGCGAGCTGATTGGTTGCTATCGGCAACTGGTCAACTTTTCTCTTGTCCACACTAAAAATGAAACAAAATTGGCACCATAAAAAGGTGCCAGAGGATAGAGTCTTGTCCATATGAACTTACAACCAATGGGGGAGATTTATCAAAACCTGTGCAAAGGAAAAGTTGCCCAGTTGCCCATAGCAACCAATCAGATAGCTTCTTTCATTTTGCAGAGGCCTTGTTAAAAATGAAAGAAGCGATCTGATTGGTTGCTATGGGCAACTGGGCAACTTTTCCTCTGGGTAGGTTTTGATAAATCTCCCCCATTATGTCTATAACTGCTTGATATATTGGCGGAAGAAGAAGTGACAGGAAGCTTCATTGCTTATTCTCAGGGGAAACAGGATGTCAGAGATGTCTATTACGTGAAAACCACATTCTTAAAATTGTGCAAATTTTTTGTAATGCAGAAGTAACTTCCAGTCATAGAAACCCCTTTACATCAACTTTAGAAAAGAAAAAATATACAGTGGTCCCTCAACATACGATGGTAATCCATTCCAAATGGACCATCGTTTGTTGAAACCATCGTATGTTGAGGGATCCGTGCAATGTAAAGTATAGGACAGTGGTCTACAACCTGCGGACCTCAAGATGTTGCAAAACTACAACTCCCAGCATGCCCGGACAGCCAACGGCTGTCCGGGCATGCTGGGAGTTGTAGTTTTGCAACATCTGGAGGTCCGCAGGTTGAAGACCACTGGTATTGGAGGTTATACTCATGTGCCCCCGCTGCTCCGGACCGTCCAGCGCTGTCGTCACGTCCCCGTGGTGTCCCCGATGCTCCAGGAAGGTCTCTGCTGCCTGGGAACGTCGCTCTCCGTCGCCGCCATCACGTCCTTACGCACGTCGCTCCTATTGGATGACAGGACGGCGTGCGCGGCGACGTGATGACGACGAAGGAGAGCGCCGCCGATGCAGGGGATCCCGAGGAGTACGCTACGGAGCCCCGAGGACAGGTGAGCTATCGTATGTTGAAATGATCGTATGTCGGGGCCATCATAGGTCAGGGGGGTCACTGTAGTTGGCAATGAATTCCCATCTGTACTCAAACAATAGTAAAAAGAATTAATAAGGAAATGACTTGAGTATGAGTGTAAATATGTATCAAATATTTGCAGCCTTAGTAATATCCTACAAAGAACTATAAAAAAATGCTGTTTCCTTCATCATATTTCTTCAGAAGTTACTCAAGATCTTAGTGGTGATTAAGATTGATAATAATTTTACTCATTTTGAAGTAGTAAACTTTATTGCCACAGCTGGCAGGCGACTCACTGTAACCACCTATGTGCAGGCTGAATGGGTAATCACTTCACTACAGGACAACCTCAGGTCATGGTCAAGGCTGTTTCTACACCCAGCCAGGGGTGCAGTCTCCCGTGGCACCAAAGAAATTCTAGGTTGGGGAGGGGGAAGCACACAGAAGCACAGAATTGCTTTGAACTGTAAGTGTGTCCTAAGTACACCCTTACAGTTAAAAGCTGCGCTCAGTTAAAAGGTTTGACAGAGCAAAGAGCCATTGGCTTTTTTTCTTCAGTTTTGGCAAGGGGAGGGGGGGGGGGGAGGGTCTTCTTAATGGGGGGAAAATACCTATTGGGGGAAACTATCAGTTGAAAGGACCTACCTAATGGGGGATATTATCTACAGGGGCCACCTACCTAATGGGATATGTTAACTACAGGGGCCACCTACCTAATAGGACACCTATCTAATGGGGAGCATTATCTACAGGCACCACCTGTCTAATGGGACATATTATCTACAGGGGTCATATACCTTATGGGGAACATTATTTACACGGCCCTCTACCTAATGGAGGACATTATCTACAGGGGCCACCTACCTTATGGGGGATATTTAGTGAGGACACCTTCCCAATGGGGGGGACCTTTTTATCCACTGGATCAATCTAATGGAGGAAGGGGGACCTATTGGACCTAATGAGAGGGGACCTACTTACTCCTCCCAAACCCACCTATCCCTCTCCCCAACTCATTTATCGACCCACTTAAGTGCATGATAGGGAAACCCATATTCTGGTTATGCAGGGGTCAGAATATGACCCTGATCCTTGTACTGGGCCATACTTTTCTGTATATAGTTTGTTTTGTTCAGGAGCGGTATTCATTTTGTCAGCATTTTCTGAATTGAGGAAGGAGGGGGAAGGAGGGGCGCTTTTCTGAGATTTGCCAAAATTACCTAAAAACTGCCCTGATCTTTGTCCTTGAAATAGTGTTCTAATGTGGTGACTGGCTGACAAGAATTCAGAAAGACCAAGTGGCTACCAGTCGATCAGAACAGGAAAAGCAAAAAAAAAAAAAAAAATAGAGAATGGTTACAGGACGGGTTGGATTTAAATCATCGTAAACTTGGCCATAGGAAACAAGACCAGAAGAAATTCAGAAACTATGCTTAGGAGTTCCAGAGACAGGAAACATAGGGCACTGTACCATCTTCTTATTTTACCAAATTCCTAAGTATAGGCTGTGGAAGCAGGTGTTACCAACCCTCATCTGGCTGCAGACCATACAAATGAATCCATTACTGATGCAATACAGTCAGAGGCAGTCTCTTTTTTTTTTTATAACTGTTTATTTTTCAAAAGTTTTTACATTTTCAAAAACAAAGAAGAACAAATACACATAAAGAAAAAAAAAGTAAAATAAAAGAACAGGAATCACATCTTCAGGTAAATAAAAATAAAAAAAAGAGGGGAAAGGAGTATGGGAAGAGGTCATAAGGCGGTGATCAACAGTCCATATGATGTCTCATCTTCACCTATTCAGCCGATATATAGCAATAGAAATAATATTCCAGATATTCATGCAGATTCACCAGATTGGAGCAGAATTGTTTCGCAACCAAGATAGCAATGGAAAACAAACATAATTAGGTATGCATAAAACATTTCGATTAAAGAACTACTCCATATATTTTAACCAATACAGTACCCCAAAAAGTTTTAGCACTACTAGTACTGTGCCCCAGAGATAAACAGATGTATCTACCATCAAACACACCTGTCACATCCTGCTTTGTTTTCATAGAGGAGCAGGGACTCCTGTCTGTTAATGGACTTCCTGCTTCTGTGGATGCAGTACTGTAGTGAACAGTGCTGCACATAGTAGTGTGGGCATTGCTGCTCACTGTACAGGGTTGGGTTCATAAGCAACCTGGATGTTCCCTCATGACATTTCATTCCCGCAGGAATTGCATTGCATAGACAATCACTGACTGAGATGGGTTCCTGTCTAGTAATTGCCTGTGCAGTGCATTTCCTGCAGGGATCATACATCCGGTACCAGGAAATAGCCAAGTACACATCATTTTAAGATGGCTTTTCATACCACATTCAGTATTAAACATCATAGACAAACAGATAAGAGCTAAGCTTGTCACGTTGAACTCATGGTGATATTCTGTTGTATTACCGTTGGATTTCAATGGACTGTAGGAGTTTGCCACTGGCAACCAAGTTGTCTAGCTTGTTTGTAAGGATTGCACCGTATATGTTTCTTTGAGAATGCTTTTGTCTACAGCAAAATGAAACATAATAAAACAGTAACCAGTAAAACGCAGACACAAGATGATGTGTGAACCCAGCGAGCATAGAACACAGAATTTAGGCTGGGGAGGGCCAGTAACCATGGTCCTTGCCCACCCTGGTAACGTTAGGCTGTTGCTGGTTGGTATCTGGTTGAGAATAAAAATACAGGTAACCCTATGCGTTTTTCTTTTATTATTTCATTATTTAAAAAAAACAAAAAAACGCATAGGGTTCCCCATATTTTCATTCTCAGCCAAATACCAGCCAAGCAGCAACAGCCTGACGTTACCAGGATTGATGAGGACCATTGTTGCTGGCCCTCCCCAACCTAAATAACACCAGCCTGTTACCGCCTATGCCCAGGAGCGCCATTTTTTGACCCTCCGTGCCTGTTGGTATTGGCTTTTTGGCATGGTAATAATTAGGGGTTAACGCTAGCTGTTTTTGGTGCTAACGCTAAGCCCCGGCTTAGTAATGGATTCCATCTATAAGACAGCTTCCACTACTAAGCCTGTAAAGTAAATAATAATTTAAAAAAAACAACACGTTTAAAAAACTTTTATTCCAAAAAAACACTCCCTTACAAGCCCTCGTTAACCATTTTATTAACATTAAACAAAAAAAAACAAAAAAGCACTGGTCATCGTCGTAGTCCACAGGATACACGGATCTGAAATGAGAAGGAAAAAAAACAAGGAAAATAGGTTATTACATTTATTATAACCCACCCGCACATTTCCCGCCTGCACCGCATAACTACAACTCCCAGCATGCCCTTACAGTAAGGACATAATGGGAGTTGTAGTCATGCGGCAGGGCCTGGGGGAGATGTGCAAGCGGGTGACAAGCTTGTTACCTGCCCCCACTGCATGACTACAGCTCATGGCACTGCATGCCCCCACTGCATGACTACATGCTGGGAGTTGATTGTAGTCATGCGGCGCGGGCGGGTGACAAGCTTGTCATCCTACTGCCCATCTAACACACTCCCCCCGTGCCGCACAACTACAGTTCCCAGCATGTCCTTACAGTAAGGACATAATGGGAGTTGTAGTCATGCGGCAGGGCCTGGGGGAGATGTGCAAGCAGGTGACAAGCTTGTCACCTTCCCACACTGCATGACTACAGCTCCCAGCATTCCCTTACAGTAAGGACATGCTGGGAGTTGGTTGTAGTCATGCGGCGCGGGTGGGTGACAAGCTTGTCATCCTACCGCCCATCTAACAGACTCCCCCCGTGCGGCACAACTACAGTTCCCAGCATGTCCTTACAGTGAGGACATGCTGGGAGTTGTAGTAGTGTTGTGTGGGCAGGTGATGTGTGGGCGGGTGAAAAGCTTGTCACCCTCCTGTACATCTCCTACCCACTCGTCCCACCGTGCCTGTGAAAATGAAAGAAAGAAAAAGTCGCAAATGCTGTCATAGGCAAGTTTGTAAGCCAGGTCTGATGTTGCTTACACTTGCGACTTTTTGGAGGGGGTTTGCGACTTTTATTTGCTTATGTGCGACTTTCGCAATGTTAAATCCTGGACCACTGCAAAATAAAAACTGAAAATTGCTCAGGTAGCGCAGATTGGCATTTTTTGCTTACCCACAAAAGTCGCACAAAAAATTGCGCACGTGAGACTTTTTGCTTTTGTAAGCAAAAAAAGCTGCTTAAATGCCTTCATAAATATCCCTCATGGAGATGTATTTTAGCAGGATGTGTGGGCTGTTTCCTATAGTATTTATCGAAATGATTAATATAACCATTTCACAAGTTTAACCACTAACAACTTTTTTTTTTACCTTAAGAACCAAGCATTTTTTTTCCGTTTTCTTATGGTCACATTGCAAGAGTGATAACTTTTTTATTTCTCTCTCTTTTTTTTTCTTTTCGCGGGATGAGTTTTGTTTTTCAGCTTAACCATTAGGGGTATACATAACTTATTCATAACTTATCCCCTATCCAAAGGAAAGGGGATAAGTTATAGATCACGGGACCCACAGCAATCTCCTCAATGGGGCCCGGTAGTCTGCCAGAAGCGGCCGTTCTGAACCCTGCAGGAAGCCGAGGCTAACATGCCCCCCCTCTATGTATCTCTATGGGATACATGGAGGGGGCGTGTCATCCGGGATTCCGTGCAGGAGTCAGCATGCCCCCATCCAGCAGACTGCCGTGGCCCTGTTCAGGAGATTGTGGGGGTCCCAGCGCTTGGAACCCCCCCGATCTATAACTTATCCCCTATCCTTTGGACAGGATAAAGCCCCACCCCCATGCTTCACAGTAGGTATGGTGTTCTTTGGATGCAACTCAGCGTTCTTTCTCCTCCAAACACGACGAGTTGAGTTTTTACAAAAAGTTTTACTTTGGTTTCATCTGACCATATGACATTCTCCCAATCCTCTTCTGGATCATCCAAACTTCAGATGGGCCTGGACATGTACTGGCTTAAGGAGAGGGGCACATCTGGCACTGCATGATTTGAGTCCCTGGCGGCATAGTGTGTTACTGATGGTAGCCTTTGTTACTTTGGTCCCAGCTCTCTGCAGGTCATTCACTAATTCTCCCCTTGTGGTTCTGGGATTTTTGCTCCCCGTTCTTGTGATAATTTTGACACCACAGGGTGAGATCTTGCTTGGAGCCCCAGATCAAGGGAGATTATCAGTGGTCTTGTATGTCTTCCATTTTCTAATAATTGCTCCCACAGTTGATTTCTTCACACCAAGTTGTTTCCTATTGCAGATTCAGTCTTCCCAGCCTAGTGCAGGTCTACAATTTTGTTTCTGGTGTCCTTTGACAGCTCATTGGTCTTGGCCATAGTGGAGTTTGGAGTGTGACTGTTTGAGGTTGTGGACAGGTGTCTTTTATACTGATAACAAGCTCAAACAGGAGCCATTAATACAGGTAAGGAGTGGAGGACAGAGAAGACTCTTAAAGAAGTTACAGGTCTGTGAGAGCCAGAAATCTTCCTTGTTTGTAAGTGAGCAAATACTTATTTTACAATGTGATTTCCTGTACTCTTTCCCCCCATTATGTCTCTCATAGTTGAGGTATACCGATGATGCAAATTACAGACCTCTCTCATCTTTCTAAGTGGGAGATCTTGCACAATTGGTGGCTGACTAAATACTTCTTTTCCCCTCTGTATGTTTTGTGTCACCACATTCCAAGGCCCATAACTTTTTTTTTAATTATTATTATTATTATATGTGGACTTTTTTGTGGGAAGTTAAACAGATTTGTAAATTACTTCTATTTAAAAATCTTAATCCTTCCAGTTCTTATCAGCTACTGTATGCTCCACATGAATTTCTTTTCTTTTTGAATTCCCTTTCAGTCGGAACACAGTGTTCTCTGATGACACCTCTGTCTATTTTAGGAACTGTCCAGAGTATGAGCAAATCCCCATAGCAAACCTATCCTGCTCTGGACAGTTCCTGACATGGGCAGAGGTGTTAGCAGAGAGCACTGTGGTCAGACAGTAAGGAAATTCAAAATGAAAATAACTTCCTGTGGCGCATACAGCAGCTCATAATTACTGGAAGGATTAATATTTTTAAATAAAAGTAATTTACAAATCTGTTTAACTTTCTGGCATCTGTTGATTAAAAATAAAATGTTTTCCAGTGGAGTACCCCTTTAAATTCAATAAAAAAAAATTTAAAAAAAGAAGAAAAAACAAAACATTGCACATGCTCCATATTGCTATAATAAGACAATTAGGGGATGCATTTAAAAATATATATATATATAAAAAAAATAAGAATAAAATTAATGACTGTCAAGACTGCCTTGAAGACTTCTAACAGACAAGATTTCATATAGCTCCCTTATAGTATTAGGCCCCCATATTGCCTCTATATAATAGTAGACCCCCCCCCCATACTGCCACATATAGTATTAACTATAAAAAAGAAAGAATACAGTGCTCCATGGTGTGATAAAAGATAGACCTGTATGGTACACGTAGTTGCTAAAATAGCCGCTCACCTTGAAGAGTTGTGTACCCACATACACAACAATGGTGAGCACATAGAGTTAAAGTGTCCGCAGCCCACCGGTAACATGTAGAAAATGCAAGGAAAGGCTTCAGCAGGGACGCCGGTTTCAACGTGGTGCAGGACACAGGATATTGGACAGGTAAGTAAAAGCAAAGGGGGTTTATTCTCCCATCATGCAACGCGTTTCACTGCAACAGCAGCTTCAATGCTTCAGTGAAACGCGTTGCATGATGGGAGAATAGACCACCTTTGCTTTTTCTTACCTGTCTGATATCCTGTGTCCTGCGCCACGTTGAAAGTGGCGTCCCTGCTGAAACATATAGTATTAGGCCCCTTTATAGTAGTATGCCCCCATAAAGTATTAAGCCCCAATATATAGTAGCCCCTATAATCAGTAAGCCTTCATACTGCCCTTATAGTAGTAGGCCACAATACTGCTTCCATATATTGGTAGCCCAATAAAAGAAAAAAGCAGTGACCTCAAATCATTCCCCCCCAGCTCCCAGCACTTTGCTCCCCATGGCTCCATCTCTCTGGCTCCCGGTGCAGGAAGCATCATACAGAAGTCCCAGCTGAAGTGAGAGGAATCCGCCAGGCATTTTTCCTGATGCGAACGCAGCATACTTTTAACTCTGTGTGATCTGATCTGGGACTGTAACAGTGCCAGTTACAGTGCCCCTGTACACCATTACTAGTTTAACCCCTTAAGGATGCAGGACGTAAATGTACGTCCTGGTGCGGTGGTACTTAACGCACCAGGACGTACATTTACGTCCTATGCATAACCGCGGGCATCGGAGCGATGCCCGTGTCATGCGCGGCTGATCCCGGCTGCTGATCGCGGCCAGGGACCCGCCGGCAATGGCCAACGCCCGCGATCTCGCGGGCGTCCACCATTAACCCCTCAGGTGCCGGGATCAATACAGATCCCGGCATCTGCGGCATTGCGCGATTTCAATGAATGATCAGATCGCCCGCAGCACTGCTGCGGGTATCCGATCATTCAGAACGCCGCACGGAGGTCCCCTTACCTTCCTCCTTCCGGCTCCCGGCGTCTTCTGCTCTGGTCTGAGATCGAGCAGACCAGAGCAGAAGATGACCGATAACACTGATCTGTTCTATGTCCTATACATATGACAGATAAGTATTAGCAATCATGGTATTGCTATGAATAGTCCCCTATGGGGACTATTCAAGTGTAAAAAAAAAATGTAAAAAAATGTAAAAGTAAAAAAAAAGTGAAAAATCCCCTCCCCCAATAAAAAAGTAAAACGTCTGTTTTTTCCTTTTTTACCCCCAAAAAGCGTAAAAATTTTATTTTATAGACATATTTGGTATAGCCGTGTGCGTAAATATTTGGTATAGCCGTGTGCGAACTATTAAAATAAAATGTTAATGATCCTGTACGGTGAACGGCGTGAACGAAAAAAAAAAAAGTACAAAATTGCTACTTTTTTTTATACATTTTATTAAAAAAAATTATAAAAAATGTATTAAAAGTTTTTTTATATGCAAATGTAGTATCAAAAAAAGTACAGATGATGGCGCAAAAAATGAGCCCTCATACCGCCGCTTATACGGAAAAATAAAAAAGTTAGAGGTCATCAAAATAAAGGGATTATAAATGTACTAATTTGGTTAAAAAGTTTGTGATTTTTTTTAAGCACAACAATAATATAAAAGTATGTAATAATGGGTATCATTTTAATCGTATTGACCCTCAGAATAAAGAACACACGTCATTTTTACCATAAATTGTACGTCGTGAAAACGAAACCTTCCAAAATTAGCAAAATTGCGTTTTTCTTTTTAATTTCCCCACAAAAATAGTGTTTTTTGGTTGCGCCATACATTTTATGATATAATGAGTTATGTCATTACAAAGGACAACTGGTCGCGCAAAAAACAAGCCCTCATACTAGTCTGTGGATGAAAATATAAAAGAATTATGATTTTTAGAAGGCGAGGAGGAAAAAATGAAAACGTAAAAATTAAATTGTCTGAGTCCTTAAAGGGGTAGTCCAGTGGTGAAAAACGTATCCCTTATCCTAAGGATAGGGGATAAGTTTGAGATCGCGGGGGGTCCGACCACTGGGGCCCCCCGCGATCTCTCTGTACGGGGCCCCGGCTCTCCGCCGAGACAGCGGGTGTCGACCCCTGCACGAGGCGGCGGCCGACACGCCCCCTCAATACATCTCAATGGCAGAGACGGAGATTGCCGAAGGCAGCGCTTCGGCTCTGCCATAGAGTTGTATTGAGGGGGCGTGTCGGCCGCCGCTTCGTGCGGAGGTCGACACGCCCCCTTCCCGCGGACTGTCGGGGCTCCGTACAGGAGATCGCGGGGGGCCCCAGGGGTCGGACCCCCCGCGATCTGCAACTTATAAGTTGTAAACCACTGAGTCACCACTGGACTACTCCTTTAAGGCCAAAATGGGCTGAGTCCTTAAGGGGTTAAGGGGGTATTTTATGGTGTTGCCTCAACTTACCCCATTCTTTTGTTCCTGTCATTAGGAAATGCTTTCAGCAATAGTTCCAGTAAATAATAATAGAATTTCCCTAGGGTACAAGGAAGAGGAAGAGAGTGTCATGAATAAATACTGAAAAATGATGATAATTTACATACATTCATCATACATCATTAATATGATATAAGTGTAAATAGTTAACCCCTTCCTGTTGTAGCAATTATTTGCCAATTATTTGGCAGTGGCATGTTGTGACACTACTGAAAGCATAGATACTGATTTTTTAGTAAAAATTTTTAAGGAGTGTTAAGATATGAAAAACAAAACAAAAAAACTCTTAGAGAAAAGATGGTAACTATAAGGACTCACATATACACTGTAGTATGAATTCTAAACACTAAATTATTTTGAGATTATACAAAACATAATTTATTTATTTATTTATTTATATAGCGCCTACAGATTCCGCAGCGCTTACAATTATGGGGTACAAACAAAGACAAGTATCAGACATAAAATTACACAATAACTATTCAAACAAGAGGTGTGGGGATATATTGAGGATATGTTGGGGATATGTTGGGGATATGTTGGGGATATGTTGGGGATATGTTGGGGATATGTTGGGGATATGTTGGGGATATGTTGGGGATATGTTGGGGATATATTGAGGATATATTGAGGATATGTTGGGGATATGTTGGGGATATGTTGGGGATATGTTGAGGATATGTTGAGGATATGTTGGGGATATGTTGAGGATATGTTGAGGATATGTTGAGGATATGTTGGGGATATGTTGAAGATATGTTGAGGATATGTTGGGGATATGTTGGGGATATGTTGAGGATATGTTGAGGATATGTTGGGGATATGTTGAGGATATGTTGGGGATATGTTGAGGATATGTTGAGGATATGTTGGGGATATGTTGGGGATATGTTGGGGATATGTTGGGGATATGTTGGGGATATGTTGGGGATATGTTGAGGATATGTTGGGGATATATTGAGGATATGTTGGGGATATGTTGGGGATATGTTGAGGATATGTTGGGGATATGTTGAGGATATATTGGGGATATGTTGAGGACACGTTGAGGATATGTTGGGGATATGTTGGGGATATGTTGAGGATATGTTGAGGATATGTTGGGGATATGTTGGGGAGATGTTGGGGATATGTTGGGGATATGTTGAGGATATGTTGGGGATATGTTGGGGATATGTTGGGGATATGTTGGGGATATGTTGAGGATATGTTGGGGATATGTTGAGGACATGTTGGGGACATGTTGGGGATATGTCGGGGATATGTCGGGGATATGTTGCGGATATGTTGGGGCCAATTAGAGACTGTTGTAGGCCTGTCTGAAGAGATGTGTTTTTAGGCCACGTTTGAAACTATGGATGTTGTTGTTGAGTCTGAGGGATTGAGGGATAGCATTCCAGAGAACCGGTGCAGCACGAGTGAAGTCTTAGAGACGGGAGTGAGAAGTTCGGATTGTAGAAGATGTTAGTGTGAGGTCATTAGCAGATCAGAGAGAACGTGTAGGATGGTAGACGGAGATGAGAGAGGAGATGTAGGGAGGTGCAGCATTGTGGAGAGCTTTGTGTGTGAGACTGAGGATTTTGTACTGTATTCTGGACTGAATTGGTAACCAGTGTAGTGACTGGCACAGGGAGGACGTGTCGGTGTAGCGGCTGGAGAGGAAGATGAGTCTGGCTGCGGCATTAAGGATGGACTGGAGAGGAGAGAGTTTGGAGAAAGGAAGGCCTCTTAGTAAAGAGTTACATAAAAATTACATAAAAAACATAAGTCTTCACAGACAAATTAAAATGAGTTGCATTAAGAGGGCGAGGGCGTGAGGTCACACGGGGCAGAGTCGTGACATCACGATACTCCGGCCCCGTGGTCATCACGCTAAACACTCGGAGCCTCCAGCGCTGCGGAGAGCTCATAAAGGTGACTGTGGCATCTAGGAGGTTAGACATCTGGTATCGAATTCCTCTGATCCTGGCTGCTGTCGCAGGTGTCATGTATAAAGTAAGATGAGCTCCTCAGCCAGTGCAATAAAGTGATCCCTCAACTTACAATGGCCTCAACATACAATAGTTTCAACATACAATAGTCTTTTCTGGACCATTGTAACTTGAAACCAGACTCAACATACAATGCTATGGATATTCCAGATCTGTGATACCTGTCACAACTGGAGGAACTGACCAATCAGAATTGGCATTTTACTGGTAAATCACCTGTATTACTGAAGTAGATGCACTGACTGGCTGTCTGGTAGCGCCCCCTACAGTACAGGGAGGAACTATAAGTTCTGTACTACTCCTTACCTGTGCCAGGGTTAGCTGCTCCTTTGGACACCAAGTAAGGGGGGCTCCATTTGGGACACTGCAGGACTGTATAGGACCCTGAAGAAGCTCCTGTCCTCTACATAAACCATTGTTTCCCAACCAGGGTGCCTCCAGCTGTTGCAAAACTACAACTCCCAGCATGTTGGCTGTCCGGGCATGCTGGGAGTTGTAGTTTTGCAACAGCTGGAGGCACCCTGGTTGGGAAACCCTGACATAGACAGTGATTACAGCTCCCAGCAGATCTTTCTTACTTTTATATGTAAGTATTTGCTTTATCTATATTAGTTATCTACTTATTTTTCTTTAATCCTCACTTTTTCCTATTTTTGGATGACATTTTGGTGGCTTCAGAACCAATGACCCGGTTTCCATAGAGTTATGGTCTCAACATACAATGGTTTCAACATACAATGGTCGTCCTGGAACCAATTAATATTGTAACTTGAGGGACCACTGTACTTGCTTCTTCATATTATGACTGAGACGAAGGATCCATCCTGACTTGATGTCTGAGATAATTGGGCACCCAGGGAAATCTCTATGGATTTTTTGTGCACCTTAGTTATAAAATACCAATAAGGTTTTGATAGAAATGGAGGGAGAAGTTGTTCCCCATTCTTTTTAGAAATCACCCCATCCTCCATATTCCCCAATAAGAGGGACTGCAGACGGTGTTTATATACTTTTGCCACATAACTTCTCTAATATACCAGTCCCTGGACATTAGACCTAAAGAGTTGTTACCACCATAGACACTTACCAGCTATCCATAAGATAAGGAATACGTCTCTGATCGCCGGTGGTCTGTAACCCCCTGTAATCTAGGGAATGGGACTCCCAAATGGGACTCTAAATGGAGCGGGAGTCCCCTGAAGATTGCAGCGGTTGGATGCCCTACGATCAGTCACTTATGCTGTATCCTGTGGATAGGCAATAAGTATCTATAATGGTAAAATAATAATAAGGTCCTTTTGAGCTTTTAAAGGGGTACTCTGGTGTATTATTCTTTTTTTTTTTTTTAATCAACTGCTGGTAGAAAGTTAAACAGATTTGTAAATTACTTCTATTTTAAAATCGTAATCCTTACAGGACTTATCAGCTGCTGTATACTACAGAGGAAGTTCTTTTCATTTTGAATTTCTTTTCTGTCTGACCACAGTGCTCTCTGCTGACACCTCAGTCTGTCTCAGGACCTGTCAAGAGCAGGAGAGGTTTGCTATGGGGATTTGCTCCTACTCTGGACAGTTCCTGGCATGAACAGAGGTGTCAGCAGAGAGCACTGTGGTCAGACTGAAAAGAAATTTAAAAAGAAAAGAACTTCCTCTGTAGTATACAGTAGCTGATAAGTACTGGAAGGATTAAGATTTTTTTAATAGAAGTAATTTACAAATCTGTTTAACTTTCTGGCATTAGTTTATTTAAAAAAAAAAAAAATAATAATAATAATAATTCCACCGGAGTACCCCTTTAACCATCTAAGACCTGAAGCCTCATTATTTAAAGTATTTAGTGTATCACCAGGATATATAATGGCCCTTTTGTCCCTATTAGGCTAAGTTTCCTCTTGTTTTTTTTTTTTTTTTGGCAAAACGCCAAGAAAAACGCCAATTTTGCCGCATGGCTTTTTTTGGTCAAAAAACGCTGCGGCCAGATGTTAGCTGTAAGTCAATGAGAAATCGCAAATTTCGAATTCCACTTTGCGTTTTTTCACTTTGGCGTTTTTTTAATCCTTTTTGGCGTTTTTTCACTTTTTCTGTGTTTTTTTCCGCTCTTTGGCGTTTTGAAAAATACGCTGTAGTTCTCTCAAACCGGCGTTTTTTGTCAAAATCGTGGCGTTTTGCTTCAATAGAAGTCTATGGGAGTGAGAAAACCCCAAGAAAAACGCTATGTGGATTTTACCTTTGGCGTTTTTGCAGGCGTTTTTTAATCTTTTTTGGACTTTAGCGATCCAAAAAAGTGATGTAGATAGCTGTTTTTAACCCCTTAAGGACTCAGGGTTTTTCCGTTTTTGCACTTTCGTTTTTTCCTCCTTACCTTTTAAAAATCCTAGCCCTTTCAATTTTCCACCTAAAAATCCATATTATGGCTTATTTTTTGCGTCACCAATTCTACTTTGCAGTGACATCAGTCATTTTACCCAAAAATGCACGGCGAAACGGAAAAAAAAATCACTGTGCGACAAAATCGAAGAAAAAATGCCATTTTGTAACTTTTGGGGGCTTCCGTTTCTACGCAGTGCATATTTCGGTAAAAATTACACCTTATCATTATTCTGTAGGTCCATACGATTAAAATGATACCCTACTTATATAGGTTTGATTTTGTCGCACTTCTGGAAAAAATCATAACTACATGCAGGAAAATTTATACATTTAAAAATGGCATCTTCTGACCCCTATAACTTTTTTATTTTTCCACGTACAGGGCGGTATGAGGGCTCATTTTTTGTGACGTGATCTGAAGTTTTTATCGGTATGATTTTTGTTTTGATCAAACTTTTTGATCACTTTTTATTCATTTTTTAATGGTATAGAAAGTGACCAAAAATGCGCTTTTTTTGACTTTGGAATTTTTTTGCGCGTACGCCATTGACCGTGCGGTTTAATTAATGATATATTTTTATAGTTCGGACATTTACGCATGCGGCGATACCACATATGTTTATTTTATTTTTTTTTTACACTGTTTTATTTTGTTTATCTGAAAAGGGGGGTGATTCAAACTTTTATTAGGGAAGGGGTTAAATGACCTTTATTAACACTTTTTTTTTGCAGTGTTATAGGTCCCATAGGGACCTATAATACTGCACACACTGATCTTTTACACAGATCACAGTGATCAGTGTTATCGGCGCTTGACTGCTCCTGCCTGGAGCAGTCATTCGCAGGAGCAGTCATTCGCCGATCGGACACCGAGGAGGCAGGTAAGGGCCCTCCCGGTGTCCTGCAAGCTGTTCGGGACGCCGCGATTTCACCGCGGCGGTCCCGAACAGCACGACTGAGCAGCCGGGTCACTTTCACTTTAGAAGCGGCGGTCAGCTTTGACTGCAGCTTCTAAAGGGTTAATACCGCACATCGCCGCGATCGGCGATGTGTGGTATTAGCCGCGGGTCCCGGCCATTGATGAGTGCCGGCACCGACGCGATATGATGTGGGATCGCGGCGCGATCCCGCTTCATATCGCGGGAGCCGGCGCAGGACGTAAATATACGTCCTGCGTCGTTAAGGGGTTAATAAAATTTCGTAGGGTACCATTAAAAAAAAATTTCAAAAATATACAGTAGGGAAGGAAAAAATTGTATCTAACGAAATGTATATTATTGAAAAAAAAAATTTCTTTTTAAACAGGGATCAATTTATGTGTGCGGGGAAATAAAAATGTAGTCGACAATTATAAAAATGTAGTGTGTGTGTGTTTTTCACTTTTTTGCTTTATTTTTTAATTTTTTTTAGTTAGTACTACTACTCCCAGCATGGCGCACACTGTTCCATGATGGGAGTAGTACTACCTGTACTAATAGACAGATCGCCCTTTGCGATCTTTCTGTATAATATATAGATGCGGCGGACGCTCTTCTAAGGTCCCCTGCCCTGACGTATATTTACACTTATTCATATTTCCCGCAGGGCTGTGATTGGCCAGATGGTTCCAGCCAATCACAGCTCTCTGTGAGAAATAGGAACATGTGTATATATACGGCCGTGCAGGGGACCATAGGAGAGCGGCCGCTGCATCTATACATTATACAGGAGCATCACAGCGGCTGTCAGAAGTGATACCTGCTGTGATCTTTCCATAACTGCAGGTAACACTACTCCCAACATGGAGTACACTCTGCTCCATGCTGGGAGCTGTAGTACCTGCATTAATAGACAGATCGAAGCGGGTGTCAGAAGTTACACTTGCTGCGATCTGTCTATTAATACAGGTACTACAGCTCCCAGCATGAGGCAGAGTGTGCTCCATGTTGGGAGTAGTAGTGCCTGCTTAAGGACACATCACAGTGGATGTCACTACTGACACCCTCTGTGATCGTCCTGTCTTTAGCAGAGATGGAGCGGCTGTATACATTACTCACATCCCTGCTCTGCACTACTCATTCATTCATCTTTTCCTCAGAGCTGTGATTGGCTGCAACCATCCGGCCAATCACAGCTCTGGGTGGGAAATATGAATTTCTATTGACATCAGTGGCCGGAGTATAGTGCAGAGAGGCGAGCGATGTATAGACCCGCTCGATTCTCTGCTATATTATGGACGATCGCATCGGGTGTCAGGACTGACACCCGGGGCGATATGTCTATAGTACAGGTACTATCACTCTCCATGCTGGGAGTAGTAGTACTACATAAAAAATTTAAAAAATGTATAAAAAAAAAAGTGAAACACACTTTATTAAAAAATAATAAAAATTTGGGTTATAAAATATATACATTGCGTTTAATAAAAAAATTTCCATTACTGCTGCATCCTTTTTTTTTTTTTTTTGGTACCCAAGAAATTTTGGGTACCAAAAAAAAAAAATACGCCAAGGTGCAATTTCCACACAAATGAAAAAAATAACGCCAGAAAAAACGCATGATGAATTCACTTGCACTGGCGATTTTTCAGGCGTTTTTTTAATCCCTAAAAATGCAGTGCAAAAAAACAAGTGGAGACTTAGCCTTAACTGTTCTTGTCTCTCTCTTTCTAATTAGTTTTTTTTTAGACCAGCTCCCATTTTCAGGGAGTTAAGTTGCAAGTCGGGGAGCTAAAAGACATTTAGGTGCCTCCACTACCACACAGTCTGACACAGAAAGATAAGGGTAAGGCCTGGTTCACATTACAGAATATCAGCCTGGAGGAATTCTGTGTGGTTATTCCATGCACAGGAGGCACCATCTGAATCAGCCTGTGCTAGGACCACTTGGACATGTGCTATCTATTTAGATGGCAATGCATTATTTTTTTCGGCAGAGTCCAGAATTTGAATTTCCGTGGTGGATTTCTGCAGTGTGCAGCAGAATCCCAATGGAGACAAACGGAGGCTGCTGCACTGAAATTTCCAAGCAAAATGTCTGAACTGAATTCTGCTCAGAAATGTTGTAGTGTGAAATTACCCTAAATGTGCTATTTCCAATAAAAAAAAAAAGTCTCCAGGAAAGAAGAAGTGAAAACTTTATATACTGATGTGAAAACAGAGATTAGAGACCCAAGTGATACAGGACAGGGAAATATAGATTTTTAATGAGGAAATAGAAGCTAAGCAGGGAATAGTGACTTATAGGGGTACTCCGCTGCCCCAGCGTTTGGAACATTTCGTTCCGAATGCTTGGAGCTGAACACGCCCCTCGTGATGTCACGCCACGCCCCCTCAGTGAAAGTCTATGGGAGGGGGAGTGGTGGCTGCCACGCCCCCTCCTACAGACTTGCATTGATGGGGCGTGGCGTGACACATGAGGGGCGTGGCATGATGTCATCACCCCCGCCGCCCGCACCCAGCGCTCTAAACTAACGCCGGGTGCTGCACAGAGATCATGGGGGTCCCAGCTGCAGGACCCCTGCAATCAGACAACATATCCCCTATAGGAGATATGATGTCTAGGGTCAGAATACCCCTTTAGTGCCCCAAAATATTACATAGATAATACAGACATTATACAAAAAATCACCAACGGGTGATCAATAAAACCTATTTTCTATCCAACAATAAATGTGATACTGTTGCTGCATATACCCATATAGCGGAATGTTTTTTGTCAGGTGAGTTATAGACCTGACATTTCGCTATATATGGGTATATGCAGCAACAGTAACGATTATTTTAACCACTTCTAGACCAGGCCAATCTTTACCAGACACATTAATGTTATATTATTTACTACTTTTGGCTTTGAAAAATATAAAGTTTTATTTTTTTTTTCTTCAGTAATTCAAATACTTTTAGAATTTTTTCCCTGTGATACATTGGGCTTGATTTTTAGGTCATTCTTTTTTTTGTATATATCAGATTTTTTTTCTATATCATTGATAATAACAAAAAAGGAAATACCAGTCTGTTGTTCCAAACGCTGAGCAGCGGAGGACCTCTTTAAATTATCGAATTAGAGTATTATGTATTGCTCTGCCAAGGGGGATCCAGGAAAGTCATGCCCAGACTATGTGGTGTCAAGGGACCTTGGTCTAGGGTCCTTAGCAGACCAGACAATGTATTTGTGGTAAGTAGTAGAGAAGTTCAGTGGAAGAGTTTCCTGGTATGTAGACATTGTTTGTTCTGGGCTGTAATGCTGGGCAGTAGCAGCCAATTCCTGTAGACTTGCCAAGAGTTGGCTTAAAGGGGTTCTCCGGTGCTTACACATCTTATCCCCTATCCAAAGGATAGGGGATAAGGTGCCTGATCGCGGGAGTCCCGCAGCTGGGGACGCCCGTGATCATGCACGCGGCACCCCGTTTGTAATCAGTCCCCGGAGCGTGTTCGCTCCGGGTCTGATTACGGGCGACCACCGGGCTGGCGGCGTGTGATGTCACGCCTCCGCCCCGTGTGACGTCATGCTCCGCCCCTCAATGCAAGCCTACGGCTTGCATTGAGGGGCAGAGCGTGACGTCACACGGGGGCGGAGGCGTGACATCACACGCTGCCAGCCCGGTGGCCGCCTACGGCTTGCATTGAGGGGCGGAGCGTGACGTCACACGGGGCAGAGGCGTGACATCACACGCCGCCAGCCCGGTAGTCGCCCGTAATCAGACCCAAAGCAAACGCGCTCCGGGGACTGATTACAAACGGGGTGCCACGTGCAAGATCACGGGCGTCCCCAGCTGCGGAACTCCCGCGCTCAGGCATCTTATCCCCTATCCTTTGGATAGGGGATAAGATGTGTAAGCACCGGAGAACCCCTTTAAGAGTGAGATAGTGGCCTAAAGCTAAGTGGCCTAAGATTAGGGGACAGCAGAGTTGTGCTTGAAACTAAAGTTTGTTTGCAAATGCTACATCTTGTCTGCAATTTGTTGCAGGTTGCCCAGTAAAAGCCTTGAGTTAATGCAAGTGGCTGTATACCTGCGTGTGTCCCAGGAGCCACTTGTTGTTACCACTCGGCCATCCCACCCCTGTCACACAACCTGTGGGCTCGCCACCTACTGGGGCAATGTCATCCTGACTTGTGCAAGTCACCTCACAGGGAATCTGCAAGTTGTTAAAGGGGTTATCCAGGAAATAAACTTTATATATATATATATATATATATATATATATATATATATATATATATCAACTGGCTCCAGAAAATTAAACAGATTTGTAAATGACTTCTATTAAAAAAAATCTTCATCCTTTCAGTACTTATGAGCTTCTGATGTTGAGTTGTTCTTTTCTGTCTAAGTGCTCTCTGATGACACGGGTCTCGGGAACCGCCCAGTTTAGAAGCAAATCCCCATAGCAAAACCTCTTGCAGTTCCTGAAACAAACAGAGATGTCAGCAGAGAGCACTGTTGCCAGACAGAAAAAAACAACTCAACTTCAGCAGCTTATAATTATTGGAAGGATTAAGATTTTTTTCATAGAAGTAATTTACAAATCTGTTTAACTTTCTGGAGCCCGTTGATATTTTAAAAAAAAAGAAAACAGTTTTTTCCTGGAATACCCCTTTAAGGCTACATGAATAAAAACAGGAACAATGGTAACCAAGGAAGCATCATAACAACACTGCTTATTGTAGACCGAGGGAGATTTTGGTATAGGGAAGAACATATACAATACAACTACAACAGCTTTAAGAGAAGTCCCAGGGTTATGAATGAAGAACAATGTATCTTTTTTTTATACAATACAATCCTTCAAGTGGACTTGGTGTGTCTGCTTTAGTATATACTGGATCTCTATTTGTATCTAAGACTGTAACAAAATAAAAGATTCTTCTCCCACAGAGGAGGTTCTTTACTGTAAGAGCAGTGAGACTATGGAACTCTCTGCCAGAGTGAACAGGTCATGGTGAACTCTGTAAAATAGATCAGTAGGGGTCTGGATACATTTCTGTATATTAATAATATTACAGGTTTTGGATACTAGGGTCTGGATACGGGTCATTGATCCAGGAATTTATTCTCATATCCAGATATGTACAGTGACCCCCCCCCCCCCCCCCCGACCTACGATGGCCCCGACATACGATAATTTCAACATACGATGGTCTCTCAGAGGCAGCATCAACATACAATGTTTTTGTATGTCGGGGCCATCGCATAAACGGCTATCCGGCAGCGCAGACTGCTTCAGCTGCCACCGGATAGCTGTTTACGGTGCCCCGTGTGGTCCGCTGACGATCACTTACCTGTCCTCATGTCTCCTGTGCGTTTTCTTCGGGATCCTTCATCGTCGGCGCTCTCCATCGTCGACATCACGTTGCTACGCACGCCATCCCGTCATCCAATAGGAGCGCCGTGCGTAGCGACGTGATGGCGGCGACGGAGAGCGAGGATGCCAGGGAAGCAGAGGCCTTGCCGGAGCGTCGGGGACACCCCGGGGATGTGGCGACAGTGATGGACGGCGACATCCAGGGCAGCGGTGATAAGTGGTGACGGTCCGGAGCGGCGGGGACAGGTGAGTATAACCTCCAATACCAGTGGTCTTCAACCTGCGGACCTCCAGATGTTGCAAAACTACAACTCCCAGCATGCCCGGACAGCCGTTGGCTGTCCGGGCATGCTGGGTGTTGTAGTTTTACAACATCTGTCCTATGGACCACTGTCCTATACTTTACATTGCACGGATCCCTCAACATACGATGGTTTCAACAAACGATGGCCCATTTGGAATGGATTACCATCGTATGTTGAGGGACCACTGTAGTCGGATAGGATTTTTTTCTCCCTAAAATGAGGTAAATTGGCCTCTGCTCCATGTTTTTTTTCCTTTCTCTGTAACAACACTGCAATAGGTTCAACTGGATATATAGAAGCTTTTTTTTTTTCATCCTCACAAACTGCGTTACTCTGTTACTTGTATTTCACGTGAACAAAAATTCTTGAGAATCTTTTCAGAGATCTTTACATTGGTCAATTATTACTACCAGATGACCTTGAGCCTTTCAGACTATTTATAGTACCATAAAAAATAAGGGGGAAATAAAGACAACAATTTCAACAGTAAAACAGCAGGATGTTCAGATTAGATATGACACACACCACAATAAAGTCGTGTAGGACATAAACTGTTACAGTCAGTTCAATGTGCAACATACAGCTTTAACGACACCTCAGGGACATAGACAGGGACATTCAATTGGTCTGGCTTCAAGGAGAACGCAGGCTCCACGTGGTGCAGGATACAAAAGGAATGGAGATCAGATAAAATCGAGGTAATTTATTTCCCAAGATGCAACGCGTTTCGCTGCGGGAAAGCAGCTTCATCAGGCATCTGATGCCTGATGAAGCTGCTTTCCCGCAGCGAAACGTGTTGCATCTTGGGAAATAAAGATGTTCTCTGCTGACACCTCTGTCCATAAAATTTTCCACCCCTTTATAGTTGACTAAGCAATCTTCGAAAATTGGTGTACGCATAAATGGGGTTACCCGGGTTGAAAAATAAAATTCAAAGGCCCCCAAATAAGACAAAATAACAAGTAACAAGTTACTCACCTGTTCAATCCTGTGCAGATCCCTTTTTTTAACACCCCTGTTTTTACTTTGGTTTGGTTTTTACCTTTAAAAATAGGGGAACCTAGTTTAGTTGTGTATTTGGAAAGCCTATCATATTCAGGCCGTGCTCCCTGGGATCTTCCCTTGGGAGATGACTCTAAATAACTCTAAATAAGTGCCACTGCTACTTTTATTGTGAAATATAGAAGGAAGATGTAGAGGGAAAGGTGGAGAACCTTAAAGGGGTACTCAAAGGGAAAAAAAAAAATGTCATCAACTGGTTCCAAAAAGTGAAACAAATTTGTAAATGACCTCTATTTAAAAATCTTAATCCTTCCAGTACTTATTAGCGGCTGTATGCTCCAGAGGAATTTGTGTAGTTCTTTCCAGTCTGACCACAGTGCTCTCTGCTGCTACCTCTGTCCATGTCAGGAACTGTCCAGAGTATAAGCAAATCATTATAGCAAACCTCTCCTGCTCCGGGCAGTTCCTGACACGGACAAAGGTGACAGCAGAGAGCACTGTGGTCAGACAGAGAAGATCTACACAACTTCCTCTGTAGTATACAGCAGCTGATAAGTACTGGAAGGATTAAGATTTTTAAATAGAAGTAATTTACAAATCGGTTTTTTTTCTCGTCACCAGTTGATTAGAAAAAATTGTTTCCCACCGGAGTATCCCTTTAATTTGGTTGCATGACTGTCCCAAAAGTCTAGCATCTGCAAAGTGATCTAAAGAGAAGAAATTTGGGTCTCAAACTGTGGCCCTCCAGATGTTGCAAAACTTCAACTCCCAGCATGCCCGGACAGCCGTTGGCTGTCCGGGCATGCTGGGAGTTGAAGTTTTGCAACATCTGGAGGGCCACAGTTTGAGACCACTGGTCTATGGGATGGAGAGCAGTCAGAGCAGGTGTAACTGACTCAAACCCATTGTTTATAGAGAGGGATGCAAATCTGGATAGTCTGAAAGGTACAGGATGCAGGAAGAGGATGTTAACAAATTCTTCTAAGCTAAGATAATGTAAGATATTTTATCCTGACTGATCTCATCCAACTTCCCCTAACATGTGGGAATATTGAGGCAAGAAAGTCTAGACCGCCTGCCTTGATGTAAGTTGCTAAATAAGTGATATAAGAGAAGGTCCATTTATAGAGGAACTCAAGGAATTTTATTTATTGCTAATATAGTGCAGCATGGGCTATGATTGGAGCATTATATAGAGGTTCTGTTTTAGCTAAAGTGGCAGCCAGGGATGGGTTTTCAGTCACACTGGGGGACATGTATCAAAGATTTTACCCCAGTTTTGTGTGTATTTTTTTGGCGCAAAATTTTGCGCAAGTCCTTTTTTTCCGCATTTTTTTGCGCACGTTTTGGTAGAGCATGTCCTCCAGATGTGGCCGAATCGGGGTACCTTGGAGTGACATCTATAGTACGCATGGATTTATTAACTGCGTACTTTTCCTTTACACCAAAAATTTTGCCGCAAGAGCTGTTTTTTTTTTTTGCGCAAATATAAGCCATCTTGGACTTAACGTAGCAAGATGCTCTAAATCATCGATTCTATTTTCCAAAGAGTGGATTGAGGAGACTACTATATTTACCCCCAATTTATGAAGCTCATTGCGCTTGATTGATAAATTTAGCGCTTCTGCACATAATTTAGAATTCGGGAAAAGGGGTAAACTGCTTCTACCATACACAAATAATGATACAGGTCCCCCATTGATTCTATTTCTGCGCTAAAATGATTTCTTAGTGCTGCCTACATTTCCCATGAACCCTTTGGCTTTGCAGACAGAGGGAAGTGACGTTTCATCACCGCAGTTGCCCTAATCACCTGACTAGACTGCAGCAGCCTAAACTGATGATACTCATATGTGGATTGGGGTCAGTTCACATCATCTTTTCTTAAATGGTCACTCTCATTAAAACCAATTTTTGCTATTGCACTCCTTATGGTATATAAAAAAATATTTCTAATGAACTTTGTCTGTATTTTTGTTGCATTTTGACAGTTTTTGCAAGTTTGGGAAGTTCATAGCAAAAAAGGTAACAGATGAACAGCCTCAATGGAGGTGTATACTTACTATATATTCTAATTCCATAAAGATAGCACCAGTATACAGATCTTGGTGGGGAGGGGTCTATGAGCAGCCAGAAGGGATCTGATAATTCACAGGAAGTCAGCTGACCATTACAGACCACTTCCTCTGACACATTAAAGGGGTACTCAGTTGGAAACATCTTATCCGCTATCCAAAGGATAGGGGAGAAGATGTTAGATCGCATGGGTTCCACCGCTGGGGACCCCCGCAATCTCCGGGCCGGCAGCGGCGGCATCCGGAACATGGAAGCTTGCAGCTTATGTGTTCATGACATCACGCCACATCCCCTCCATTCATGTCTATGGGAGGGAGCATGATGGCTAGTACATAGCCGTCATGCCTCCTCCCATAGATGTGAATGGAGGGGGCATGGTGGCTTTCATTGCCAGTCATCAGACATGGAGTGGAGTTCGCTCCGTGCACCAAATGACTGGGGTGTCACACCGGAGATCGTGGGGGTCCCCAGCGGCGGGACCCCCGCGATCTAACATCTTATCCCCTATACTTTGAATAGGGGATAATATGTTTCCAGCAGAGTACCCCTTTAAACACTGTGATTTACTCCAGTGCAGGCTGGTGGTCACACTACCCAGTTACAGTGGTGAATTGTATGGATATAGCTGTGTTGGAAAAAAAGAGATGTTACTTTGTATGAAATGTAATATAAATATATAAAAATATAAGTAAAAGTTCTCTCCCGTCCCGCTATTCTGTTATTGATGCTAAACGGACCATACTAACAAATGGATGCAAACTGATGTAAAGGGATGCCATTAAGTGGCATCCTGTTGCATCAGTTTTGAATCCGTTTGTATCAAAAACAGATTAAAAAAATGGATGCAAACGGATGACATTACAGGCTCATCCATTTGCCATAAACTTCAAAGTTAAATTTCATAGATCATATTTTTGACAGAGAAAAAAATACTGCATGCAACATCATTTCTCCCGTTAAAAAAAAAAAAATGAATAGAGACCAAACGAGTGCAAACGGGTAACAATGGACTGTAAAAAAATCCCATTGACATCAACAGGATCCATCTACAACCGTTTGCAAAAGGCTTGAATGGATTTGAGAACGGGCAAGAACTACAGGGACTGATGGTAATGTGAACGATCCCTTACCTACTCTTAAACCTTCTATAGACTTATTAGCTCATAGTACCCTCACCAGACACTCCATCACAAAGAAATAGAATAGAGTTCCATCGCCAGACTGGAACGACTAGGAATCAATAATGCATCGGCTAATGGAGATGAATAGAGTGTAGACTCGTGGGACGCCCAGCTCTCCCTCTGTGAGCAGCGCTCAGATCCCGCACCCAGCCTGGTGCACGCTAAGAATTCAAAAGCAAAATTGTGATCCAGCACAGATGCAGTAAAACTCAGCTGTATTCAAAATTCAGGAGACAACGCATTATACAAGTGAAGGTGGTAAAGTCAGATGCGCTTAGAACGCATGCGCACTCTTCCTCAGTGACATCTGTATATTGCCCCCTGCGGACTAAAATACTCCCAACCAAGGGGTGGAGTAAAGAAAAAGAGAACTATCACCTCCAGACCGCAATAGGCAATGGCCAGTTACAAAAGGACAAACGTACGTGTAATGAAACAGTATTCAATGTGAAACATTTACAAAATATCAAAAATATTAAAAATATCAATAATATTAATATTAAAATTCCTTACTTATGGACCAAAAGTAGTTAGTATTAACATAACAGCTCACCAAGGATATTCAACCCGCAAGGTGCTCTAGTTCCCAATGTAAATTGCCAATAGGCTTCTCTTGCGGCAAGCTTATCTTTTATATTCCCTTTACGTGGACCCAACTTTACGTGTTCTATGCCGTTAATCTTGAAACCTGTCACACTTCCTCCATGTACTGCTTGAAAATGCATAGAAGCAGCAGATTTATTTCTCATTCAACGTGAGGTTACATCATTTAAATGTTCCCGTGCTCTAACTTTTAACTTTCGTGAGGTTTGTCCCATGTATTTTAAATTGCACTGTGTACATTCAATCATGTAAACTACATTATTCATGTTGCAGTTTAAATGTTGTTTCATTTCAAATTTCTTGCTTCCGTCTGCACTGTCAAAATATTTGCATGGTTTGGCGTACAGTGGGGGAAAAAAGTATTTAGTCAGCCACCAATTGTGCAAGTTCTCCCACTTAAAAAAGATGAGAGAGGTCTGTAATTTTCATCATATGTATACCTCAACTATGGGAGACATAATGAGGAAAAAAATCCATAAAATCATATTGGCGAATTTCTAATGAATTAATTGGTAAATTCCTTGGTAAAATAAGTATTTGGTCACCTACAAAAAAGCAAGATTTCTGGCTCTCACAGACTTGTAACTTCTTCTTTAAGAGTCTCCTCTGTCCTCCACTCATTACCTGTATTAATGGCACCTGACCACAACCTCAGTCACACTCCAAACTCCACTATGGCCAAGACCAAAGAGCTCTCGAAGGACACCAGAAACAAAAAATTGTAGAACCGCACCAGGCTGGGAAGACTGAATTTGCAATAGGAAACAACTTGGTGTGAAGAAATCAACTGTGGGAGCAATTACCGTATTTATCGGGGTATACCACGCACCGGCCTATAACACGCACCCTCATTTTACCACGGATATTTGGGTAAATAAAGTTTTTTACCCAAATATCCATGAAAAAATTAGGGTGCGTGTGTGCGCGTGTATACCCCGATATACCCCCAGGAAAGGCAGGGGGAGAGAGGCCGTCGCTGCCCGCTTCTCTCCCCCTGCCTTTCCTGGGGTCTAGAGCGCTGCTGTCGGCCCTTTTCACCCCCTGGTTATCGGCGCCGCTGCCCGTTCTGTCCCCCTGACTATCGGTGCCGGCACCGATAGCCAGGGAGAGAGAAGCGGCGCCGACAGCCAGGGGGAGAGAAGGGGCAGCGGCACCCATTGCCGGCGCCGCTGCCCCGTTGCCTCCCCCCATCCCCGGTGGCATAATTACCTGAGTCCGGTCCGCGCTTCTCCGCTGCTCCAGGCCTCCGTCGTACGTCTTCGGCGTCATTGCTATGCGCTGAACGGCGCGGCGCATGACGTCAGAGCGCCGCGCCGTGCATAGCAACGACGCTGGGGACGCACGACGGAGGCCTGGAGCAGCGCGGACCTGACTCAGGTAATTATGCCACCGGGGATGGGGGGAGGCAACGGGGCAAAGGTAAAGGTGGTAAAGTCAGATGCGCTTCGAACGCATGCGCACTCTTCCTCTGTGACATCTGTATATTGCCCCCTGCGGACTAAAATACTCCAAACCAAGGGGTGGAGTAAAGAAAAAGAGAACTTTCACCTCCAGACCGCAATAGGCAATGGCCAGTTATAATGGGGGGAGGCAACGGGGCAAAGGTGAAGGTGGCGCTGCCCCTTCTCTCCCCCTGGCTGTCGGCGCCGCTTCTCTCTCCCTGGCTATCGGCGCTGGCACCGATAGTCAGGGGGACAGAACGGGCAGCGGCGCCGATAACCAGGGGTTGAAAAGGGCTGACAGCAGCGCTCTAGACCCCAGGAAAGGCAGGGGGAGAGAAGCGGGCAGCGACGGCCTCTCTCCCCCTGCCTTTCCTGGGGGTGTATCGGCGTATAACACGCACACAGACTTTAGGCTAAAAATTTTAGCCTAAAAAGTGCGTGTTATACGCCGATAAATACGGTATTAGAAAATGGAAGACATACAAGACCACTGATAATCTCTCTCGATCTGGGGTTCCACACAAGATCTCCCCCCCCCCCCCCCCCCCCCGTGGTGTCAAAATTATCACAAGAACGGTGAGCAAAAATCCCAGAACAACACAGGTTTATTGAATGACCTGCAGAGAGCTGGGACCAAAGTAACAAAGGCTACCATCAGTAACACATTATGCCGCCAGGGACTTAATTCATGCAATGCCAGACGTGTCCCCCTGCTTAAGCCAGTACATGTCCGGGCCCGTCTGAAGTTTGCTTGAGAGCATTTGGATGATCCAGAAGAGGATTGGGAGAATGTCATATGGTCAGATGAAACCAAAGTAGAACTTTTTGGTAAAAACTCAACTCGTCGTGTTTGGAGGAGAAAGAATGCTGAGTTGAATCCAAAGAACACCATACCTACTGTGAAGCATGGGGGTGGAAACATCATGCTTAAGCGCTATTTTTTTTTAGCAAAGGGACCAGGACAACTGATCCATGTAAAGAAAAGAATGAATGGGGCCATGTATAGTGAGATTTTGAGTGAAAACCTTCATCCATTAGCAAGGGCATTGAAGATGAAACGTGGCTAGGTCTTTTGGCATGACAATGATGGAGTGGCTTCGTAAGAAGCATTTCAAGGTCCTGGAGTGACCTAGCCAGTCTCCAGATCTCAGCCCCATAGAAAACCTTTTGAGGGAGTTGAAAGTCCGTTTTGCCCAGTGACAGCCCCAAAATATCACTGCTCTAGAGGAGATCTGCATGGAGGAATGGACCATAATGCCAGCAACAGTGTGTGAAAACCTTGTGAAGATTTACAGACAACGTTTGACGTTTTTCAGCAATTTTGGGCTCAGAGGCTGGATTTTCAAAACGCCCGACAAAATCTAGTTTGCCGTTTTTTGCCCTGAAATCATGGCGTTTTCCTTCCATAGAAGTTTATGGGAGAGCAAAAACGCCAAGAAAAACACCATGTTTTTTCAGGCGGTTTTTATTCTTTTTTTTGGACTTCATCGATCCAAAAAAGTGATGGAGATACCTTTTTTATTAAAATTTCGTAGGGTACCATTAAAAAAAATAATAAAAAAGATACAGTAGTGATGGAAAAAATTGTACCTAACGAAATTTATCTTTTTTATTTCTAAATTTTTATTCATTTTTAAACAGGGATCAATTTATGTGGGTGGGTTAAGCACTAAAAATGTAGCCGACAATAATAAAAATGTAGTGTGTGTGTGTGTGTTTTTCACATTTTTTTTTTTAATTTTTTTAGGTAGTACTACTACTCCCAGCATGGAACACACTGTTCCATGATGGGAGTAGTAGTGCCTGTACTAGTAGTCAGATTGCTCGTTGCGATCCTTCTGTATAATTTATAGATGCGGCCGGACGCTCTTCTATGGTCCCCTGCACTGACGTATATATATATATACCTATTCATATTTCCCGCAGAGAGCTGTGATTGGCCAGATGGTTCCAGCCAATCACAGCTCTCTGTGGGAAATATGAATAGGTGTATATATAGGTCAGTGCAGGGGACCATAGGAGAGCGGCCGCATCTATACATTATACTGGAGGATCACAGCGGGTGTCAGTAGTGATACCCGCTGTGATGTGTTCTTAACTACAAGTACTACTACTCCCAACATGGAGCACACTCTGCTCTATGCTGGGAGCTGTAGTACCTGCATTAATAGACCGATCGCAACAAGTGTCAGAAGTTACACTCTGTCTATTAATGCAGGTACTGCAGCTCCCAGCATGGAGCAGAGTGTACTCCATGTTGGGAGTAGTACTTGCAGTTAAGGACACATCACAGCAGATGCCACTACTGATACCCGCTGCGATCGTCCTGTCTATAGCAGAGATGGAGCGGCTGTATACAGCGCTCGCATCTCTTCACTGTACTCCGGCCACTCACTCATTCATATTTCCCTCAGAGCTGTGAATGGCTGCCACCATCCGGCCAATCACCACTCTGGGCGGAAAATATGAATGAGTGATGTTCTATTCACATCACTGGCCGGAGTACAGAGCAGAGATGGGGAGCGCTGTATACAGCCGCTCCGCATCTCTGCTATATTATGGGCAATCGCATTGGGTGTCAGTAGGGACTCCTGGGGCGATATTTCTATTAGTACGGGTACTACTACTCCCATCATGGAACAGTGTGTTCCATGCTGGGAATAGTAGTACTACCTACAAAATGTATTTAAAAAAAAAAGAGAGAAAAAAAGTTAAACACAAACACCTTTTATTATTTATAAAAAAAATTCTTTTGAAAAAAATACATTTAGTTAAATACATTTTTTAAATCCCTACTGCATCCTTTTTTTTTTTTTTTTTGGTACCCAACTATTTTTGTACAAAAAACACCAAAGGGGCCACAAAAGGCAAATTCCACACAAAGGTAAAAACACAAGAAAAAACATCAGAAAAAACAGCAAAAAGCAGGGAAAAACAGTGGCAGTTTTTCTGGCATTTTTAAGCCAAACAAATTTGCAGGGAAAAATTCTCAGTGGAATCCTAGCCTTATGGATCCACTTCTGACTTTGGCTCAAAAACTGCAGTGGCAGTTTTCCAAAAACTGCCAGAAAAAAACAAGTGGAAACTTAGCCTAAAAGCTGTGAACCTGGGAATAGAGACAGTAACAGGTGATGGTGTTAAAATTGGCTTAGATGATTTCTTAAAAAGAAAATGCGAATAATTAATTTAAACATGTAAAATTCTTATCGCCTCTATACCTGTACCTTATCGTGACCTTTTTTGTATTATTTGTATAATTGCTAAAACCTCACTTACAAGTCATTGGAAATCTCCCACCTTACCCTCCTCTGACATCTTAATTGGCAAGATCAACACCACCTATTCCTATGAATAGATTCTAGCTATGGGTTCTGGTAGGATGAAATCCTTTTCTAATAGATGGGCTTGATGGTCATCTTCTCCTCATTGCAAAGATATCTTATATACTCGAGTATAAGCCGACCCGAATATAAGCCGAGGCCGCTAATTTTACCCCAAAAACCCAGGAAAAGTTATTGACTCGACTATAAGCCTAGGGTGGGAAATACATCATCTCCCCTTGTAATCATCCAGACCCCCGTCATCCTCCCCCCCCCCTTTATCATCACCGTCTGTCAATCCCTTCATCAGTGGTCTTCAACCTGCGGACCTCCAGATGTTGCAAAACTACAACTCCCAGCATGCCCGGACAGCCATTGGCTGTCCAGGCATGCTGAGAGTTGTCGTTTTGAAACCTCTGGATGTCCTCAGGTTGAAGACCACTGCGGCCTTCGTCATCATTCAGCCCCCCCCCCCCCTTTTGTTTTGTACTCACCTCCCCTCGGCGGGAAGTTAGGGTGAGCTGGTCCCGGCCAACTACGCTGCAGGGACCGTCCGGTGGGAATGGTTAGTCGTTGCGGGCTGTCCATTTTCACCGGGGGGGGGGGGGGGGGGGGGGGCCTCATCCCCGAAGCGCGGAGAAGAGGCCCCACTGATGAAAATGGACAGCCCGCAATGACTAACCATCCCCACCGGACGGTCCCTGCAGCATAGATGGCCCGGACCAGCTCACCCTAACTTCCCGCTGAGGGGAGGTGAGTACAAAACAAAAGGTGGGGGTGGGGGGAGGTTTGGCTGGATGATGACGAAGGCCGCAGTGGTCTTCAACCTGCGGACCTCCAGAGGTTTCAAAACTACAACACCCAGCATGCCCGGACAGCCGATGGCTGTCCGGACATGCTGGCAGCTGTAGTTTTGCAACATCTGGAGGTCCGCAGGCTGAAGACCACTGATGAAGGGATTGACAGGCGGTGATGATGAAGGGGTGGGGGATGATGACGAAGGCCGCAGTGGTCTTCAACCTGCGGACCTCCAGAGGTTTCAAAACTACAACTCCCAGCATGCCCGGACAGCCAATGGCTGTCAGGGCTTGCCGGGAGTTGTAGTTTTGCAACATCTGGAGGTCCGCAGGCTGAATACCACTGATGAAGGGATTGACATGCGGAGAGTTCACTTGAGTATAAGCCGAGGGGGGGCGTTTTCAGCACGAAAAATCGTGCTGAAAAACTTGGCTTACACTTGAGTATATACGGTATACGATGTGCCACTCCCCGTATATACTGCAAGAAAATGTTTTCTCCTTTATTTCTTTTTAATAGACCGTTTTCCACTATATTACACGTATGCATTGATTCTCTTTCATACAAGCTCAGGTGATACACATTTTCTGTCTGTAATTACGACTTTAACCCCTTAAGGACCAGGCCAATTTAATTTTTGTGTTTTAGTTTTTTCCCCCCAATTTTTTTTTGTGAGGAAATTTAAATCAAAACCACAATTTAGCAAATTTTGGACCGTTTCGTGTTTACACTGTACATCATTACGGTAAAAATGACATGTTTTCTTTATTCTGTGGGTCAATATGATTAAAATGGTACCCATCTTTACATACTTTTCTAATATTGTAATGGTTTTAGGCTAGGATTCCACTTGGTTTTTTCCCTGCGTTTTTTTTCACAGAAAAAAACACCAGTGCAATTTCCTGCATCTGACGTTTTCTCTGGCGTTTTTGCATTTGAGAAATTGCATTTTAGGCCCCTTTGGCGTTTTTTTCTAAATTTGTTGGGTACCAAAAAAAAAAAATTAAAAATAAATAAATAAAAGGATGAAAGCCGCTCTGCATCTCTGCAATAGAAAGAACGATCACATTGAGTGTCAAGAGTGACACCCGCTGTGATCTGTCCTAAACTGCAGGTAGTACTACTCCCAACATGGAGCACACTCTGCTCCATGCTGGGAGCTGTAGTACCTGCATTAATAGACAGATCACAGCGAGTGTAACTTCCGACACCTGTTGCGATCTGTCTATTAATGCAGGTACTACAGCTCCCAGCATGGAGCAGAGTGTGCTCCATGTTAAGGAAAGATCACAGTGATTGTCACTCTTGACACCCGCTGTGATCCTCCTGTATAATGTATAGATACGGGCAGCCGCTCTTCTATGGTCCCCTGCACGGACGTATATATACACATATTCCTATTTCCCACAGAGAGTTGTGATTGGCTGGAACCATCTGACCAATCACAGCTCTCTGCGGTAAATATGAATATGTGTATATATACGGCAGTGCAGGGGACCAAAGAAGAGCGGCCGGCCACATCTATAAATGATACAGAAGGATCGCAACAAACCCGGGGTGATCTGTCAATTAGTACAGGTACTTTTACTCCCATCATGGAACAGTGTGTTCCATGCTGGGAGTAGTAGTACTACCTAAAAAAATTAAAAAAGAAAGAATAAAAAGTGAAAAACACACACAGACTACATTTTTATTATTGTCGGCTACATTTTTAGTGCCCTGCCTGCCCACATAAATTGATCCCTGTTTAAAAATTTATAAAAATGTTGTTATAAAAAAGATACATTTTCTTAAATAAATTTTTTTCCATCACTACTGTATATTTTTTATTATTTATTTTTTAACCCCTTAAGGACTCAGGGTTTTTTAGTTTTTGCACTTTCGTTTTTTCCTCCTTACCTTTTAAAAATCATAACCCTTTCAATTTTCCACCTAAAAATCCATATTATGGCTTATTTTTTGCGTTGCCAATTTTACTTTGCAGTGACATTAGTAATTTTACCCAAAAATGCATGGCGAAACGGAAAAAAAAATCATTGTGCGACAAAATCGAAAAAAAAACGCCATTTTGTAACTTTTGGGGTCTTCCGTTTCTACGCAGTGCATATTTCGGTAAAAATTACACCTTATCATTATTCTGTAGGTTCATACGGTTAAAATGATATCCTACTTATATAGGTTTGATTTTTTCACACTTCTGGAAAAAATCATAACTACATGCAGGAAAATTTATACGTTTAAAAATGTCATCTTCTGACCCCTATAACTTTTTTATTTTTCCACGTACAGGGCGGTATGAGGACAAATTTTTTGCGCCGTGATCTGAAGTTTTTATCGGTATGATATTTGTTTTGATCGGACTTTTTGATCACTTTTTATTCATTTTTTAATGGTATAAAAAGTGACCAAAATACGCTTTTTTGGACTTTGGAATTTTTTCCCGCGTACGCCATTGACCGTACGGTTTAATTAAATATATTTTTTAATAGTTCGGACATTTACACACGCGGCGATCAGTGTTATCGGTGCTTGACTGCTCCTGCCTGGATCTCAGGCACGGAGCAGTCATTCGCCCATCGGACACCGAGGAGGCAGGTAAGGTCCCTCCCGGTGTCCGGTCAGCTGTTCGGGACGCCGCGATTTCACCGCGGCGGTCCCGAACAGCCCGACTGAGCAGCCGGGTCACTTTCACTTTAGAAGCGGCGGTCAGCTTTGACCGCCGCTTCTAAAGGGTTAATACCGCACATCGCCGCGATCGGCGATGTGTGGTATTAGCCGCGAGTCCCGGCCGTTGATGAGCGCCGGGACCGACGCGATAGAATGCGGGATCGCGGCGCGATCCCGCTTCATATTGCGGGAGCCGGCGCAGGACGTAAATATACGTCCTGCATCGTTAAGGGGTTAATGGTACCCTATGAAATTTTATTAAAAAAAGGTATCTCCATCATTTTTTGGATCGCTAAAGTCCAAAAGAGAATAAACCACCAAGGAGCTGAAAAAGAGTGAAAAAACGCCAAGAGGATTATAAAAACGCCAAACTGAAAAACGCAAAGTGGAAAAAGAATTTTGTGTTTTTTCATTGATTTACAGCTGACATCTGGCCACAGCACTTTTTTTGCCAAAAAAATGCCATGCCGCAGAATTGGTGTTTTTTTCCCCCCAAAAAACGAATGGACTTTCAGACTTAAAAAATATTAACCTCTTGCTGCAAATGAACGTACAGTCACGTCCATTTGCAGCTCCCGAGGTATGACGCACGCTCAGCAGGTGAGCGTGCATTATGCCCGGTGGCTATAAGCAACCGGGACCCACAGCTAATGCCGGACATCGCCGATCAGGCATAGCACTATGGCATAGCACTGATTAGTGTAAGAGATCAGTGTAATGTATGTTATAGTCCCCTATGGGGGCTATAACATTGCAAAAAAAAGTGTAAAAAAAAAGTTAATAAATGTGATTTAACCCCTTCCCTAATAAAAGTTTGAATCACCCCCCTTTCCCATAAAAAAAACTAAAACTGTAAATAAAAATAAACATATGTCCGAACTATAAAAATATATAGTTAATTAAACCGCAAGGTCAATGGCGTACATGTAAAAAAATTGCAAAGTCCAAAATAGCTTATTTTTTGGTCACTTTTTATATCATAAAAAAATGAATAAAAAGGGATCAAAAAGTCTGATCAAAACAAAAATGGTACCGAGAAAAACTTCAGATCACGGCGCAAGAAATGAGCCTCATACCACCGGAAAAATAAAAAAGTTATAGGGGTCAGAAAAGGAAATTTTTCAACATATTAATTTTGGTGCATGTAGTTATAATTTTTTTTTGTAGTAAAATAAAATCAAGCCTATGTAAATTGGGAATCCTTGCGATGGCATGGACCTACAGAATAAATATAAAGTGCAATTTTTACCGAAATCTGCACTGTGTAGAAACGGAGGCCGCTAAAAATTACAAAATGGCATTTTTTTTTTCAATTTTGCCCCACAAATAATTTTTTTCTGGTTTCGACATAGATTTTGTGGTGAAATTATTAATGGTATTACAAAGTACAATTGCCAAAGAGGGAAGGGGTTAAACTTTTTGTATAAAATCAGTATGTTTAAAATCGCCCTATTTGGACCACCCATAACTTTTTTCATTTTTCTGTACACAGGGCGGTATGAGGGCTCATTTTTTGCACCGTGATCTGTACTTTTTATCGATAACACATTTACATATTTGAAACTTTGAAATCACTTTTTATAAATTTTGGAATTTTTTTTTTTACGTTTACAACGTTCACCGTATGGGATACGATCATCCATTTAAGCATGCGCATTGCTGCAGATGCCGTGATCTGTATTGATCAAGGCATCTGAGGGGTTAATGGCAGACGTCAGTGCAATCACTGATGTCTGCCATTACCGGCGGGTCCCAGGCTGCTGATAGCAGCTGGGACCTGCAGTGCATGTTGCGAGCACCGCTCCGATGCTTGCGGTCCTCTGCATGACGTAAATGTACGTCCTGGTGCGCAAAGTACCTCCGCACCAGGACATACATTTACGTCCGTGGTCATTAAGAGGTTAAGCTTATTTTCTTCTTGGTCTTTTATCCTGTCAGTATGACTTTACACATCTGGATTAATGTTTATGTATGTTTTTGTTATTCTGAGCACTTATTCAGCACTAGTTCTTATGTCTTTTCTTATTGTGGTGAAAGCTGCGTCTGTCTAACTGCTTGTTATGTTTTAAACTAAATTTCAATAAAAACTGTTGAAAGTAAAATTCTTATCGCCACATAGGATTGTTTTTCCTATTTAAGACTGTTTTTTTGCCTTATGGGTATCTTACCTTAATGGATCAATAAAGGAGATGGAACAAAACTCTAAATGTATCCATACACGTCCACTTATTTACAACCCTTTGGTAGAAGGTTGAACTTATTGGGTATTTGTCTTTTTTGAACTATAAGTCACCTGCCAGATTACCTTTAGAAGCTTTCCCAATGGCTATATGCATCCAAAATGTATAGCTGCTGCTCGCAACAGTTCATTCAAACAATGATAAAGTGGATGTGAAGGGAACTAGTAGCAGACATAAGCAATTTCTTCACATATAGGTGAGCAGGCAGATCTCCTACAATGTTTTCATGAGGTTGTTTTGGTGGAAAGAGTTTGTCAGCGTCCTGTCACATGCATCAGCAATTTCTTCCTATAAAGATGGTGGTTCAGAAGATGCTTCAAGATCTCCTACGGCATTTTCATGAGGTTGTTTTGGTAAAGTCTGCAGGGAGCGGAATTTCAGTGGAAAAGACACCTCTTTGGCTTCTCAGTCACTATAGCATTGATGATTTATGATGGGCTGAGCGCACTGTCATGTAAGGAGCCTGGGCAGCAGGGAGAAGGTGGGGCCCAGGGTCCTTACATGACAGTGCGCTCAGCCTTTCACCGGCCGAGGTGGGACATCGAGGCGGCTGGCGATACGCTGACAGTAGTGTGATGTTCTGAGACTAAGAAGCAGGGAGCTGAGCAGTGCCGGAGGAAGGGGATGCCGATATCGGCGCAACGGGGAAACGTAGGCAGGGGAGTTAAAGTGTGTGTTTTTAGTTTTTGCAGCCCGGTGACAGGGGGACTTAAACATTATGCGCCACACTTCCCCTCCCTCTAAGGAAGATGTTTGCTCACCGTTCTTGTGATTATTTTGACACCACAGGGTGAGATCTTGCGTCGAGTCCCAGATCAAGGGAGATTATCAGTGGTCTTGTATGTCTTCCATTTTCTAATAATTGCCCCCACAGTTGATTTTTTTCACACCAAATTGCAGATTCAGTATTCTCAGCCTGGTACAGGTCTACAATTTTGTTTCCGGTGTCCTTCGACAGCTCTTTGGTCATGGCCATAGTAGAGTTTGGAGTGTGACTGTTTGAGGTTGTGGACAGGTGTCTTTTATACTGATAACAAGTTCAAAAAAGGTGCCATTAATACAGGTAATGAGTGGAGGACAGAGGAAACAAGAACTTACAGGTCTGTGAGAAGCAGAAATTTTGCTTGTCTGTAGGTGAGCAAATACTTATTTTACCAAGGAATTCACCAATTAATTCATTAGAAATCCTACAATGTGATTTCCTGTATTCTTTCCCCCCATTCTGTCTCTCATAGTTGAGATATACCTATGAGGAAAATTACAGGCCTCTCTCATCTTTTTAAGTGGGAGAACTTGCCCAATTTGTGGCTGACTAAATACTCCCCCCCCCCCCCCCCCCCACTGTACCTTGTTCTCAAATCTCTGACTTATTTTCAGTCCACATCAGGGGCGTACCTAGAGAATTTGGCACCCGGGGTGGACCCTTTGTTTGGCACCCCCAGCCGTTGGCTGTCCGGGCATGCTGGGAGTTGTAGTTTTGCAACAACTGGAGGTCCGCAGGTTGGAGAGCACTGGCGTACAGTGAGTTCCCTCGCCGGCGGCCCCCAACAAAGAGGAGGAGGGCAGTGCTTGACATATGTGAGTAGTACCCCGCTGGGCTGATCATTAACCCCTTAAGGACTCAGCCCATTTTGGCCTTAAGGACTCAGACAATTTAATTTTTGCGTTTTCATTTTTCCCTCCTCGCCTTCTAAAAATCATAACTCTTTTATATTTTCATCCACAGACTAGTATGAGGGCTTGTTTTTTGCGCGACCAGTTGTCCTTTGTAATGACATCACTCATTATATCATAAAATGTATGGCGCAACCAAAAAACACTATTTTTGTGGGGAAATTAAAACGAAAAACGCAATTTTGCTAATTTTGGAAGGTTTCGTTTTCACGCCGTACAATTTATGGTAAAAATGACATGTGTTCTTTATTCTGAGGGTCAATATGATTAAAATGATACCCATTATTACATACTTTTATATTATTGTTGCGCTTAAAAAAAATCACAAACTTTTTAACCAAATTAGTAAGTTTATAATCCCTTTATTTTGATGACCTATAACTTTTTTATTTTTCCGTATAAGCGGTGGTATGGGGGCTCATTTTTTGCGCCATGATCTGTACTTTTTTTTGATACCACATTTGCATATAAAAAACTTTTAATACATTTTTTATACATTTTTTTTAAATAAAATGTATTAAAAAAGTAGGAATTTTGGACTTTTTTTTTTTTTCCGTTCACGCCGTTCACCGTACGGGATCATTAACATTTTATTTTAATAGTTCGGACATTTACGCACTCGACGATACCAAATATGTCTATAAAAAATTTTTTTTACGCTTTTTGGGGGTAAAAGAGGAAAAAACGGACGTTTTACTTTTTTATTGGGGAGGGGATTTTTAACTTTTTTTTAACTTTAACTTTTAAATTTTTTAACATTTTTTTTTACACTTGAATAGTCCCCATAGGGGACTATTCATAGCAATACCATGATTGCTAATACTGATCTGTTCTATGTATAGGACATAGAACAGATCAGTATTATCGGTCATCTTCTGCTCTGGTTTGCTCGATCACAGACCAGAGCAGGAGACGCCGGGAGCCGCACGGAGGAAGGAGAGGGGACCTCCGTGCGGCGTTATGAATGATCGGATACCCGCAGCAGCGCTGCGGACGATCCGATCATTTATTCAAATCGCGCACTGCCGCAGATGCCGGGATCTGTATTGATCCCGGCACCTGAGGGGTTAATGGCGGACGCCCGCGAGATCACGGGCGTCGGCCATTGCCGGCGGGTCCCTGGCTGCGATCAGCAGCCGGGATCAGCCGTGCATGACACGGGCATCGCTCCGATGCCCGCGGTTATGCTTAGGACGTAAATGTACGTCCTGGTGCGTTAAGTACCACCGCACCAGGACGTACATTTACGGGTTAATTGGGGGGAGCAGAACAGTGCTGGCGGGTCACATGATTTTGTGGGGGGGGGAGGGGGAGCCGAACACCGCACGCGGGTCACATGATAGGGGGGGGGGGGGAGGTGCAGAACAGTGCTGGCGGGTCACATGATTTTGGGGGGGGAATACCGTTATATACCGTGGAACCACCGTAAGTTAGAAAAATACCGTGATACACATATATGGTCATACCGCCCAGCCCTAGGTATATGCAGAGCACCCCCCCTCTCCTCCCCTTCCCTATAGGTATATGCAGAGCACCCCCCCTCCCCCCTTCCCTATAGGTAAATGCAGAGCACCCCCCTCTCCCCCCTTCCCTATAGGTAAATGCAGAGCACCCCCCCTCTACCCCCCTTCCCTATGGGTAAATGCAGAGCACCCCCCCTCCCCCCTTCCCTATAGGTATATTCAGAGCACCCCCCCTTCCCTATTGGATTAATGCAGAGCACCCCCTCCCCCCTTCCCTATAGGTAAATGCAGAGCACCCACCTCCCCCTCTTCCCTATAGGTAAATGCAGAGCAACCCCCCTCTCCCCTATAGGTAAATGCAGAGCACCCCTACCCTCTCCCCCCTTCCCTATAGGTAAATGCAGAGCACCCCCCTTCCCTCTCACCTCCTTCCCTATAGGTAAATGCAGAGCACCCCCTCTCCCCCTTCCCTATAGGTAAATGCAGAGCACATCCCCCTCTCCCCCCTTCCCTATAGGTAAATGCAGAGCACCAAACCCCCTCTCCCCCCCTTCACTATAGGTAAATGCAGAGCACCCCCCCTCTCCCCCCCTTCCCTATAGGTAAATGCAGAGCACCCCCCCTCTCCCCCCTTCCCTATAGGTAAATGCAGAGCACACACCCCTCTCCCCCCCTTCCCTATAGGTAAATGCAGAGCACCAAACCCCCTCTCCCCCCTTCCCTATAGGTAAATGCAGAGCACCCCCCTCTCCCCCTTCCCTATAGGTAAATGCAGAGCACATCCCCCTCTCCCCCCTTCCCTATAGGTTAATGCAGAGCACCAAACCCCCTCTCCCCCCCCTTCCCTATAGGTAAATGCAGAGCACCCCCCCTCTCCCCCCTTCCCTATAGGTAAATGCAGAGCACCCCCCTCTCCCCCCTTCCCTATAGGTAAATGCAGAGCACACACCCCTCTCCCCCCCTTTCCCTATAGGTAAATGCAGAGCACCAAACCCCCTCTCCCCCCTTCCCTATAGGTAAATGCAGAGCACCCCCCTCTCCCCCTTCCCTATAGGTAAATGCAGAGCACCCCCCTCTCTATAGGTATATGCAGAGCACCCCCCCTCCCCCTTCCCTATAGGTAAATGCAGAGCACCCCCCCTCTCCCCTATAGGTAAATGCAGAGCACTCCCCCTCTTCCCCCTTCCCTATAGGTAAATGAAGAGCACCCCTCTCTCCCGTATAGGTATATGCAGAGCACCCCCTCCCCCCTTCCCTATAGGTATATGCAGAGCACTCCCCCTCCCCCCTTCCCTATAGGTAAATGCAGAGCACCCCCTCCCCCTTCCCTATAGGTAAATGCAGAGCACCCCCCCTCCCCCTTCCCTATAGGTAAATGCAGAGCAACCCCCTCTCCCCTATAGGTTAATGCAGAGCACCCCTACCCTCTCCCTCCTTCCCTATAGGTAAATGCAGAGCACCCCCCTTCCCTCTCACCCCCTTCCCTATAGGTAAATGCAGAGCACCCCCCCACCTCTCCCCCTTCCCTATAGGTAAATGCAGAGCACACCCCCTCCCCCCTTCCCTATAGGTAAATGCAGAGCACCAAACCCCCCTCTCCCCCCCTTCCCTATAGGTAAATGCAGAGCACCCCCCCTCTCCCCCCCTTCCCTATAGGTAAATGCAGAGCACCCCCCCTTCCCTCTCACCTCCTTCCCTATAGGTAAATGCAGAGCACCCCCCCTCTCCCCCTTCCCTATAGGTAAATGCAGAGCACATCCCCCTCTCCCCCCTTCCCTATAGGTAAATGCAGAGCACCAAACCCCCTCTCCCCCCCTTCCCTATAGGTAAATGCAGAGCACCCCCCCTCTCCCCCCCTTCCCTATAGGTAAATGCAGAGCACCCCCCTCTCCCCCCTTCCCTATAGGTAAATGCAGAGCACACACCCCTCTCCCCCCTTCCCTATAGGTAAATGCAGAGCACCAAACCCCCTCTCCCCCCTTCCCTATAGGTAAATGCAGAGCACCCCCCTCTCCCCCTTCCCTATAGGTAAATGCAGAGCACATCCCCCTCTCCCCCCTTCCCTATAGGTTAATGCAGAGCACCAAACCCCCTCTCCCCCCCTTCCCTATAGGTAAATGCAGAGCACCCCCCCTCTCCCCCCTTCCCTATAGGTAAATGCAGAGCACCCCCCTCTCCCCCCTTCCCTATAGGTAAATGCAGAGCACACACCCCTCTCCCCCCCCTTTCCCTATAGGTAAATGCAGAGCACCAAACCCCCTCTCCCCCCCTTCCCTATAGGTAAATGCAGAGCACCCCCCTCTCCCCCCTTCCCTATAGGTAAATGCAGAGCACCCCCCCTCTCTATAGGTATATGCAGAGCACCCCCCCTCCCCCTTCCCTATAGGTAAATGCAGAGCACCCCCCTCTCCCCTATAGGTAAATGCAGAGCACCCCCCCTCTTCCCCCTTCCCTATAGGTAAATGCAGAGCACCCCCCTCTCCCCTATAGGTATATGCAGAGCACCCCCTCCCCCCTTCCCTATAGGTATATGCAGAGCACCCCCCCCCTCCCCCTTCCCTATAGGTAAATGCAGAGCAACCCCCTCTCCCCTATAGGTTAATGCAGAGCACCCCTACCCTCTCCCTCCTTCCCTATAGGTAAATGCAGAGCACCCCCCTTCCCTCTCACCCCCTTCCCTATAGGTAAATGCAGAGCACCCCCCCACCTCTCCCCCTTCCCTATAGGTAAATGCAGAGCACACCCCCTCCCCCCTTCCCTATAGGTAAATGCAGAGCACCAAACCCCCCTCTCCCCCCCTTCCCTATAGGTAAATGCAGAGCACCCCCCCCTCTCCCCCCCTTCCCTATAGGTAAATGCAGAGCACCCCCCTTCCCTCTCACCTCCTTCCCTATAGGTAAATGCAGAGCACCCCCCCTCTCCCCCTTCCCTATAGGTAAATGCAGAGCACATCCCCCTCTCCCCCCTTCCCTATAGGTAAATGCAGAGCACCAAACCCCCTCTCCCCCCCCTTCCCTATAGGTAAATGCAGAGCACCCCCCCTCTCCCCCCCTTCCCTATAGGTAAATGCAGAGCACCCCCCTCTCCCCCCTTCCCTATAGGTAAATGCAGAGCACACACCCCTCTCCCCCCTTCCCTATAGGTAAATGCAGAGCACCAAACCCCCTCTCCCCCCTTCCCTATAGGTAAATGCAGAGCACCCCCCTCTCCCCCTTCCCTATAGGTAAATGCAGAGCACATCCCCCTCTCCCCCCTTCCCTATAGGTTAATGCAGAGCACCAAACCCCCTCTCCCCCCCTTCCCTATAGGTAAATGCAGAGCACCCCCCCTCTCCCCCCTTCCCTATAGGTAAATGCAGAGCACCCCCCTCTCCCCCCTTCCCTATAGGTAAATGCAGAGCACACACCCCTCTCCCCCCCCCCTTTCCCTATAGGTAAATGCAGAGCACCAAACCCCCTCTCCCCCCTTCCCTATAGGTAAATGCAGAGCACCCCCCTCTCCCCCCTTCCCTATAGGTAAATGCAGAGCACCCCCCCTCTCTATAGGTATATGCAGAGCACCCCCCCTCCCCCTTCCCTATAGGTAAATGCAGAGCACCCCCCTCTCCCCTATAGGTAAATGCAGAGCACCCCCCCTCTTCCCCCTTCCCTATAGGTAAATGCAGAGCACCCCCCTCTCCCCTATAGGTATATGCAGAGCACCCCCTCCCCCCTTCCCTATAGGTATATGCAGAGCACCCCCCCCTCCCCCTTCCCTATAGGTAAATGCAGAGCACCCCCTCCCCCTTCCCTATAGGTAAATGCAGAGCACCCCCCCTCCCCCTTCCCTATAGGTAAATGCAGAGCAACCCCCTCTCCCCTATAGGTTAATGCAGAGCACCCCTACCCTCTCCCCCCCTTCCCTATAGGTAAATGCAGAGCACCCCCCCTTCCCTCTCACCCCCTTCCCTATAGGTAAATGCAGAGCACCCCCCCACCTCTCCACCTTCCCTATAGGTAAATGCAGAGCACACCCCCTCCCCCCTTCCCTATAGGTAAATGCAGAGCACCAAACCCCCTCTCCCCCCCCTTCCCTATAGGTAAATGCAGAGCACCCCCCCTCTCCCCCCCTTCCCTATAGGTAAATGCAGAGCACCCCCCTCTCCCCCCTTCCCTATAGGTAAATGCAGAGCACACACCCCTCTCCCCCCTTCCCTATAGGTAAATGCAGAGCACCAAACCCCCTCTCCCCCCTTCCCTATAGGTAAATGCAGAGCACCCCCCTCTCCCCCTTCCCTATAGGTAAATGCAGAGCACATCCCCCTCTCCCCCCTTCCCTATAGGTTAATGCAGAGCACCAAACCCCCTCTCCCCCCCTTCCCTATAGGTAAATGCAGAGCACCCCCCCTCTCCCCCCTTCCCTATAGGTAAATGCAGAGCACCCCCCTCTCCCCCCTTCCCTATAGGTAAATGCAGAGCACACACCCCTCTCCCCCCCCCCCTTTCCCTATAGGTAAATGCAGAGCACCAAACCCCCTCTCCCCCCTTCCCTATAGGTAAATGCAGAGCACCCCCCTCTCCCCCCTTCCCTATAGGTAAATGCAGAGCACCCCCCCTCTCTATAGGTATATGCAGAGCACCCCCCCTCCCCCTTCCCTATAGGTAAATGCAGAGCACCCCCCTCTCCCCTATAGGTAAATGCAGAGCACCCCCCCTCTTCCCCCTTCCCTATAGGTAAATGCAGAGCACCCCCCTCTCCCCTATAGGTATATGCAGAGCACCCCCTCCCCCCTTCCCTATAGGTATATGCAGAGCACCCCCCCCTCCCCCTTCCCTATAGGTAAATGCAGAGCACCCCCTCCCCCTTCCCTATAGGTAAATGCAGAGCACCCCCCCCTCCCCCTTCCCTATAGGTAAATGCAGAGCAACCCCCTCTCCCCTATAGGTTAATGCAGAGCACCCCTACCCTCTCCCCCCCTTCCCTATAGGTAAATGCAGAGCACCCCCCCTTCCCTCTCACCCCCTTCCCTATAGGTAAATGCAGAGCACCCCCCCACCTCTCCACCTTCCCTATAGGTAAATGCAGAGCACACCCCCTCCCCCCTTCCCTATAGGTAAATGCAGAGCACCAAACCCCCCTCTCCCCCCTTCCCTATAGGTAAATGCAGAGCACCCCCCCTCTCCCCCCCTTCCCTATAGGTAAATGCAGAGCACCAAACCCCCTCTCCCCCCTTCCCTATAGGTAAATGCAGAGCACCCCCCCTCTCCCCCCTTCCCTATAGGTAAATGCAGAGCACCAAACCCCCTTCCCCCCCTTCCCTATAGGTAAATGCAGAGCACCCCCCCTCTCCCCCCTTCCCTATAGGTAAATGCAGAGCACCCCCCCTCTCCCCCTTCCCTATAGGTAAATGCAGAGCACCCCCCTTCCCTATAGGTAAATGCAGAGCACCAAACCCCCTCTCCCCCCCTTCCCTATAGGTAAATGCAGAGCACCAAACCCCCTCTCCCCCTCTTCCCTATAGGTAAATGCAGAGCACGCCCCCTCTCCCTCCCCTTCCCTATAGGTAAATGCAGAGCACCAAACCCCCTCTCGCCCCTTCCCTATAGGTAAATGCAGAGCACCCCCCTCTCCCCCCCTTCCCTATAGGTAAATGCAGAGCACCCCCCCTCTCTATAGGTATATGCAGAGCACCCCCCTCCCCCTTCCCTATAGGTAAATGCAGAACACCCCACTCTCCCCTATAGGTAAATGCAGAGCACCCCCCTCTCCCCCTTCCCTATAGGTAAATGCAGAGCACCCCCCTCTCCCCTATAGGTATATGCAGAGCACCCCCCCTTCCCTATAGGTATATGCAGAGCACCCCCCTCCCCCTTCCCTATAGGTAAATGCAGAGCACCCTCATATTCCGACCTCATATCCCGTCCTCATTACCCGACCTCATATCTCGTCCTCATATCCTGTCCCATATCTTGTCCTTATATCCTGACTTCACATTCCACCCTCATATCACAACTTCATATCCCAACTTTATATCTGATTCCCATAATCTGTCCTCATATCACGACTTTATATCCCATCCTTACATTCTGACCTCATATCCCACCTCATATACCGACCTCATATCCCGTTCTCAAAGCCTTTCTTCTTATTCTGACCTCCATTCCCATCCTCATATGCTGTATTAGTATCCTATTCTCAAATCCCATCCCCTGCACTAACTAAACTGGATGTTTAAAAGTCCCAGGCAATCTTTGCAACACGAGCATACCTAGGAACCTATGTTTATGTCAGTCGCCAATGTAACCCATGAGCATCCCTGTTGTTTTATGGCCGATGTATCCCTCCCTCTGTCAAGCTTTCTTGGTGCCACTTATTTTGTGCCCATTTTGTGCCCACACTTTTACCATTATGTTCCAGTAATAGCACATCATTTTGCAAGAAGGCGTAATCTCAAGCTGTTTTCTTATGAATGAACAGTCTCAGTTTGTAAGCGAAAATGAAAGATTAAAGTAAAAAGATAAGAAGCGAAACAAGGGAGTTTATATATTGCTTTCCTCTTACATAATGCAGTGTTTAATCTGGAACAACCAAAATGGAAATTCCCAGGATTTCAAAAGCCAAAGTTTTAGAATGCAAAGGATGAAAAGATTGTAAAGACGATTACTATCAGCAAAATATTTTGGCAATTCTGAGCAAACCGGTTCAGTATGTGGCAATATTTTACCATAGAAATGCAAACTAAAGAGAACCTGTCATGATCTTGATAAATTCTATAATCCTCCTAGTTCACTCCCCACATCATGATTAACCACTCACTGCCTGCCTTTAGTTTTCTACCTTGATATTGCTTTGTATTTTCTGCTCAGTCTCAGTTGCTCCACAGACTGGAAAGGTGGTGTTGCCCAGGTGTGACATCATCTGAAACCCTGCTGGGGAGAACTTCCTCCCTTACTCTTCTATGTTGCTCTGAACATACAGCCTAGAGCAGTTCAGTGTGTGGTGAGCTGTGAATGGCTGAGACTGCACACACAGCCCCCTTTGCTCTGTGCACTGAACTCTACTGTGTGTTAGCTCTGCCCAGCAGCTGCAAAATTGAGCTGCTTGGCAGCACAATGCTTAGCACAATATCCAGCACTATACACTGAAGGCATCATGACTCTAAGGCAGTGTTTCCCAACCAGGGTGCCTCCAGCTGTTGCAAAACTACAACTTCCAGCATGCCTGGACAGCCTTTGGCTCTCCAGGCATGATGGGAGTTGTACTTTTGCTACAGCTGGAGGCATCTTGGTTGAGGAATCCTGCCCTACAATCTAGCTCTGCTCAAAGGGGAAAGGAATTGAAATGCCAGGCTGCTACAGGAGACAATCTGCAAGCAGGACCAGAATGACCCCTGGTGGGCAAACTTTAAGGGGTTAATTTAATACATAAAGTTACAAAATTGTATTAAGAAGTATATTAGAAAAGTAATTCAAATAGGCAAATCTATAATATATAAAATTGATGGTGTCTGGTACCATTTAATATTCCATTAAATTAAATCAATTAAAACTCCCAACCTTGGGGGCAGGGACAGGCTTACATTTTGAAGTCCTTCTGATTCTTTTTTTGCAGTTAAATACAAAAAAAAAAAAAAAAAAAAAAAAAAAAAACGGCACATCTGGGGTTTAGAGAATTACATTTTTTTTTCCCTATAGGGACCCCAACATCTAAATTATGCAGATACACATATGAAGTGTAGACAAGCAACAGCTGCCGGCTGATAATAAACCAACACATTATACACTACTGTAGTATATACAAATTCCTGCTAGGAATAGTACTGTAAATCATGACTATCTCAGGTAGAACTAAAGGGTATGCAGAGGTAGCGGACATACTCAAACTTTAGTGCTGTATGTGAATGGAAGGCTATGGCTGAGCCTGCTGCACTGAGGTCCTACGGATGTTTTGTTCTGGTTTCTTCTCCATTGAGATAGCGTTCTGCTAAAATGAGCAGAAAACTGCTATGTTTTTGTTAGGCCAAAATTGACTTATGTTATCAGAACTACTGTATCTTTAACTGGCGTGAAGCTGATAATTGGTCCCTGAAGCTTAGGGCCAGGGCTTCTATGTAAAATGTTATGATGGATGCTGTTGTCTTACCACCCCGAGGATGTACCCATGATCCTGGAGGTCATGGCCGATCCATGTGGCTATTGAAGGCTATGGGCGGGGGGTGGGGGAGATAGAGTTGATCACCTCACTGGGACAGTGCTCCTGTTCACATGATCCCCAAGAGGTTGCATCCTAAGCTATATACACGTTTTTTTGGCAGGAGAACAATCCAGTACAGCACAACAGGCAACAAGTGGCACTACAGACTGAACTTTGGTGCTGCTGTGTCGTGTACCAGAAAGGAGTAATTTTCTACTTTTCACTCAACTATGGTTGGACCAGCATAAAATGTATTGCTATTTTCTGTTGCCCTAGATATACCAGCACCAACACAAAGAAACCGTGAGCATAGAAACAGAACTTGACTATGGATTTAATAAGCCAAGCAAAAAAACTTCCACACAAGGAGCTCTGTAGACAGCTGTTTTGGGGCTAGCCAACACCTTGCTCTGTACTAATGATGGTCAAAGCTCCAAAAGCCAGTACAGTATACCATAAAGTGTACAGCATGAAAACTAAATCCTCCACATTTTCAAGATTTAGGTTTTCCTTTCATTTTCACCACAAAATAATATTTTACTGGTTGCGCCACACATTATATGGGGAAATTCTAAGTAAAATAAAGTACAATTGGTCACGCAAAAAAGATCATATGGGTCTCTAGATGGGAAAATAAAAGAGGAAAAAGTGAAAATGCAAAAATGAAAATGAACTGCGTCCTCAATGGGTTAAAATATTAAATCACACCCCCCACTCAATATCTGTAATTGGTTCGACACTGGTTATACAAGGAATATATGTGCTGTTAGTGAATATTTCTATTGACCTGCTGTAGATATAATTTATAAGCCTGTGAATACACACTGCTCCCTTTGGCGCCCCTCCCCCCCCCCCCCCCCCATACTTTGCCCTGTTACATTCTTCTCCTTTTGTATGTTGATTGTACAGACTGTAGCTGTATCTGCCAGGACCTGCAATGACATCATCAGGAAAGTCTTTGCTGTTAGGATGTGTCTATCCCAGGCCCTGGCAGATAAAATGTAAGTGTGTGATGTATATGGGCTCTGTGCAGCTTTGGGGCTATATTCACATGACTGTATTTTGCTGCGATTTTACCACGATTTTGCACAAATGCAGCAGTGTGACCATAGACCTAAAGCTGTTCGGGGGGCTCCCCTTTTTGAATGAGAGCCCTGGTTGCCCAGGTTGCAGCCCCCCCCCCCCCCCCATGCCAGGTTCATACCCAATTACACAACCATAGCATTCCTTGACAGACTTTAATAAGGGAAATAATCCGAGCGTCTCCTGTTTTTATTTTTCAGCAAATAAAACTACAGTCGTTAAAAAACACACAATAAATTCCTGCTCATCCAAGTGCTATCTATACAATAATCTTCCTAACCCATACAGGTGGCTTACTACCAGTCACCTAACAAAGCAAACATTAAATGTGTTACACATGTCAAAATGTCCCCTTTTGAAGCTGCAAACTTTAAGACTCCAATTCAGGTTCCTCACAGCCTAACCAGCATTTTTCAGCACCTGTGCTGGATTTTCCACCCAGATCTCACCCAGCTTTCATCCTTTGTCAGCCACACATCTTCCCATGTAAGGCCCCTTTAACTCTGCTGTTGTGCCCTGTCGAGAACGGCAGCAGGTAAACTCTCTTTTTTTTGCCTTTAATGGCCAATATTTTGACAGAGCACAACGGTCAACAACGGGTTCTTATGGATCCCATTATAGTCAATGGGGTCCATTGGGCACCATTGTTTTTCAGCGGGAGCAGTGGGAGAAAAAGACGGCGTTTGCAGTAATTTTTCTCCCGCTATTCTCCCTGTGCTCCCTGTTGTCTGTCGCACTGCCGTGTGCAAACAGCAGTGTGAAAGGAGTCTAAACAGAGTGCTCTGCCAATAAAAAAAAGAGAATGTGCAGTCTAAATAGTCCTTTCAACAAGCACTTATTGACTTGTACATAATTGATTGACACACATATTGGTCAGTTGTCTATATGTCTAAAAGTAAGGATATTTAACTCTCTATTGAGTAATATAGCTTGGCATGTCCAGATACTGGTATCGGTATCAGGACCGATACTGGACATTTGCACGAGTACTTGTACTCGTGCAAATGTCCCTGATACCTTATCCGGTACCAGCCGGCGGGAGTCCCTCTGGCAGGTATCACGGAGGTGCGGTCAGCTGCCTGCACTCTCCGCTCAGATCAACTCCTAGAAGATGCCAGGCGTAAATTTACGCCCTGCGTCCAGTCCTGAGCTATGAAGCGTGCCCAGCAGCTGAGGGCGCGTCATAGCCGGGACCTGTATTAACCCTTTAGAAGCCGCAATTAAAGTTGATTGTCTAAAGTCCTAAGGTCCTGCCGGTTAGCTCGGGGATGCTGATTGGGATCACTGCAGTGTAATGGCGGTGTCCTGAAGAGCGAGAGGACTGCTGGAGGTCGCTTACCCTGCTCCGTGCCGTTCAAACGCCGCTCCTTTACTGCAGCCATCCATGACAGGCAGTAGGAAAGGAGCGACGATAACACTGATCACTGCTATGCTTATGGCATAGCAGTGATCAGTATGCAATCTACAGATTGCATGTAATAGTTCCCTATGGGGACTAAAAAAAAAGTGAAGAAAAAAATAATAATAATACTAATAAATGTAAATTAACCCCTTCCCAATAAAAAAAAAATGACTCACCCAATTTTTTTTTTTAAATGAAGCGATGTGCAAGTCGCTGTGCATGTGTGATGTACTCACACACATCGCGGCTGCTCCCCTGCTCCATGAGCTAGGCAGAGAGCGGCCGCAATGTGCGAGTACACTGCGCATGCACGCTGCGGCGTATTGTTGCTCCGAGCAGGCACAACTAAAGGCACCATGTAGCGGTCCTTCAGCGGCGGATTTGCAGCATAAAATACGCTGTGGATCCATCCATGTAAACGTACCCTTAAGTTAAAAAAAAAAAAAAACAGTCACATGACATTGAAAAATGTTTCGGTAATTGGTATCGGCGAGTACTTAAAAAAAAGTATCGGTACTCGTACTCTTAAAAAAATGGTATCGGACATCCCAAGTAATAGCTGTCAGCCAATGTGTATGAGGACTCTACCTCTCTCTTTTGCCTTTCTTTATCTCTGCGCCTCCCTATGGTTTTTATTTCTATCAACAGATAAATTCACAGAAAATACCATTATACCACACACCTTTAAAAACACACCTACACATTTTTTCTAGTGTTTAAATAACCATTATTCTTTCTGTCAGGTGGAAAGTGGTTTCTCTTTCGAATGCTTAGAGTTTAATTTCTTCACCAAGTTATATCAGTAAACGAAACAGAAAGAACACAGTCCCAGAAGGGGGAGAAACTGGCAGAGAGCAATATTCTCCTTCACACCGTGTTACCAGCTTATCTTTAGCCCCTTAAAGAGTTTTTTTTTTCTTTTTAAATCAACTGGTGCCAGAAAGTTAAACAGATTAGTATGTAAATTATTTCTATTTAAAAATCTTATCCTTCCAGTACTTATCAGCTGCTGTATACTACAGAGGAAGTTCTTTTCATTTTAAATTTCCTTTCTGTCTGACCACAGTGCTCTCTGCTGACACCTCTGTTCATGTTAGGAACTGTCCAGAGCAGGAGCAAATCCCCATAGAAAACCTATACTGCTATGGACAGTTCCTGAGACAGACAGAGGTGTCAGCAGAGAGAACTGTGGTCAGACAGAAAAGAAATCTAAAAAGAAAATAATTTCCTCTGTAGTATACAGCAGCTGATAAGTACTGGAAGGATTAATATTTTTAATTAGAAGTAATTTACAAATCTGTTTAACTTTCTGGCACCAGATGATTAAAAAAAAATGTTTTCCATCGGAGTACCCCTTTAACCCCTTAACGACGCAGGACGTATATGTACGTCCTGCGCCGGCTCCCGCGATATGAAGCGGGATCGCGCCGCGATCCCGCATCATATCGCGTCGGTCCCGGCGCTCATCAACGGCCGGGACCCGTGGCTAATACCACACTGACCGCCGCTTCTAAAGTGAAAGTGAAAGTTACCCGGCTGCTCAGTCGGGCTGTTCGGGACCGCCGCGGTGAAATCGCGGCGTCCTGAACAGCTTGCAGGACACCGGGAGGGCCCTTACCTGCCTCCTCGGTGTCCGATCAGCGAATGACTGCTCCGTGCCTGAGATCCAGGCAGGAGCAGTCAAGCGCCGATAACACTGATCCCTATGGGACCTATAACACTGCAAAAAAAAAAGGTTAAAAAAAAGAGTTAATAAAGGTCATTTAACCCCTTCCCTAATAAAAGTTTGAATCACCCTCCTTTTCCCATAAAAAAAATAAAACAGTGTAAAAAAAAATAAAAATAAACATATGTGGTATCGCCGCGTGCGTAAATGTCCGAACTATAAAAATATATCATTAATTAATTAAACCGCACGGTCAATGGCGTATGCGCATTTTTGGTAACTTTTTATACCATTAAAAAATGAATAAAAAGTGATCAAAAAGTCTGATCAAAACAAAAATCATACCGATAAAAACTTCAGATCACGGCACAAAAAATGAGTCCTCATACCGCCCTGTATGTGGAAAAATAAAAAAGTTATAGGGGTCAGAAGATGACATTTTTAAACGTATACATTTTTCTGCATGTAGTTATGATTTTTTCCAGAAGTGTGACAAAATCAAACCTATACAAGTAGGGAATCATTTTAACCGTATGGACCTACAGAATAATGATAAGGTGTAATTTTTACCGAAATATGCACTGCGTAGAAACGGAAGCCCCCAAAAGTTACAAAATGGCGTTTTTTCTTCGATTTTGTCGCACAATGATTTTTTTTCCGTGCATTTTTGGGGTAAAATGACTGATGTCACTGCAAAGTAGAATTGGCGACGCAAAAAATAATCCATAATATGGATTTTTAGGTGGAAAATTGAAAGGGTTATGATTTTTAAAAGGTAAGGAGGAAAAAACGAAAGTGCAAAAACTGAAAAACCTCGTTCACAAGGGCTCGTTCACATGAGTGGATTTATTTGTGGGTTTCCCGCTTTGTGTTTAAATATGTAAGCAACTGGGATGTATGCAAATGTCTTAGGGCAGGAAGGGGTTAAAACTATGCTTTCCCTGAAATAACACAGCATTTCAGAGTAAGTTATAGTCAGGGCTCAAGTCCTGCAGGAACGCGTGGGAACTGAGTTCCTGCACTTTTTCCACAGCAGGAACACCTTTCCTATTAGCAGTACCAGCACTTGAGTGGAAATCTTGGGTGAGTTCCCACACTTTTTTTCCCAGGACTTGACCCCTGATTATAGTGCATTGCGAGGGGGTAGTTTGTGCCTGTTTCATGATGCTTATGGCAGCATAAAACATCTGACAGGTATATAAATGACCACTGTGATAGAAAACTTCTGACATGTTGTGGAGACATGACGCACATTGGTCCGGGTCTGGCACACACACCGAAGCATGTGGTTAAGAGTTGCAACCAATCAGATTCCAGCTCTCATTTTTTAAGAAGCTTTTTAAAAAAGGAACAGTGGGAAACTGCACCACTGTTGCTTTCCACAAGAGTTGTTAAATCTCCACCATAATGATTACCGAAGATGTCTGACCAATACAGCAGACGAGGGGTGTATCTGTCCACAAAGTGCTGATGAATTCCAAGTATCAACCATTAGAAATGTGAACACAGCTCTGGATGTGACTGGAGAATAAATGTGATGATCTTGAGATTAGAAAAACATGAGAAAAATATTTGCAGAGTTTCTATGGTAAATGCACCTAAAGGGTTAATTCACACATTGATCCACCGTAAGTTTCACTACCATTCACTTCATGAGTCTACCGGCAACATGGAATATTCCGCTATTGTTACCTGCTGCAAGATTATCAATGTGTGAATGTACCCAAAGGGGTTGTCCAGTAAATAATATTTTATTCCCTAAGCACAGGAGTCCACCCACTGGGACCCTCCACTCTCAGATACTGAACGCTGCTCCTGGTCTCCGGTGCTCTCCTTTTCCGGCTGCTGGGGGGGGGGGGTCAGGTACTCCGCTGCCCCAGCGTTCATAACATTTTGTTCCAAATGCTTGGAGCAGGCGGCGGGGGTCATGACATCCCGGCCCCTCCCCTCGTGATGTCACGTAAGAACGTGAGGGCCATCATGCCCCCTCCCATAGATGTGCATTGAGGGGGCATGGCGGATGTCATGAGGGGCATGGCCTTGATGTCACGACCCCCGCTTCCCGCTCCAAATGTTCTAAATGAACTCTGGGTGCTGCACAGAGATCGCGGGGGTCCCAGCTGCAGGACCACCACAATCTTATCCCCTGTCTAGGGGCGGAGTACCCCTTTAAATGCTGCTCCTGCCTCAGCCAGTGATTGGCTCAGCATCAGGAAGAAGAGAATCACGGTTGACACCAGGAGCAGAATTATCGGAGACAGCAGGGGGATGTATGAAAAGGTTTATTTTTTTAACGTAGACAGCTTGGTCATCTTAAAAAAAATATATAAACTTTCCGTCTGAGTACTGGAGTACCCCAATAACTTACTTTTATAATATGCTCAGGGAAGGGGTAAGTAAGAATAAATCATTCCCTTAACTTCCCTGTTCTTGTGCCGCTGTCTGTGTAATGGAGCTCGCTTCCCGCTGTCCGGCACTTCTGGGCTCAGGGACGTGATGCCACACACACACACACGCTCCTCCAATAGGCAGCCGCAGCAATGTCCCGCCTCTGCCGCTGATTGGCTGAGAATGTCCCTGAACCTGGAAGTGCTAGACAGCAAGAAGGAGAACTCCATTATACCGGCAGTGGCGCGAAAGTCAAGAAATGCCGTAAGAATGTGCTGTTTGCGCACCATGGGGAGATTTATCAAAACCCGTCCAGAGGAAAAGTTGCTGAGTTGCCCATAGCAACCAATCAGATCGCTTCTTTCATTTTTAACAAGGCCTCTGCAAAATGAAAGAAGCGATCTCATTGGTTGCTATGGGCAACTGGCCAACTTTTCCTCTGGACAGGTTTTGGTAAATCTCCCCACATAGGTCCAGTGTCACCCATATGGTCAAGGACGGAGACAAGGGGCAGAGCCAATGGGGTGGCAAAAATAAGCTTCGAATAGAGCCGATAAGTGGCATGGTGCTGCACTTTTGTGACTTTTGTCACACTGTCCCCCTCACAGGCTTTATGACTCTATGGGGGAGATTTATCAAAACCTGTGGAAAGGAAAAATTGCCCAGTTGCCCATAGCAACCAATCGGAGTGCTTACTTAATTTTTCAGAGGTCTCTATAAACATAAAGAAAGCAAGCTGATTGGTTGCTAAGGGCAACTGGGTAAAAATTTTTCTGCAAAGGATTTAATAAATCTCCCCCTATATGTCATATAGAAAATGTTAACTATCAGGCGTGTAAATGTCTTTACTCACATCTAGATTTCAGTTTTCTTGCACATAATGAAACAGTTAAAATCTGAATTGTATTTATTGGTTTAAGTCATTTCAAACAACTTCCCTCCATTTGGTAGCCTATGTGATTTCTAAACTTTTTGTCACTTAATTTATCAAAAATTACCCAATATTTTACTCCAGAAAAAAGCTGAAAAGTCTTGGCCACCAAGTGTGTAAAAGCTGGTTTGCTGAATTGGGTAGAAGCACATCCTGCTCATCGCTTCGCCCACCACTGCTGTCTATAACGGCGGGATGGGCATAGCTGCTTACATTTGCAGGAGACAAATGGATGGTAGGCCCCGCCCCCGCCAATACTTCACTCTGGGACCACCTCTGAGAAAAGAACGAGCCCAGAGACAGCTTCAAGTATGCTGCAAGACAACAATCCCAATGCACACTATGGCCCCTGGACAGAGAGTGACTACAACTAAAGGCACAACTGTTAGGAGCCATGTAGGAAGGGAACTCCCACCCCCACCACCATTTTTTTGCTATACACATGTTTATTCCCTTTGTGTGTATTGGAACTAAACCAAAATGTTCAGAACGCTTGGTGCGGCCATGGTCGTGATGTCACTCTAGGCCCCTCCATTCATGTCTACAAGAGGGGGTGTTATGGCTGGACCCCCGCCATCAGACATCTTATCTCCTATCCTTTGGATTGAAGATAAGATGTCTAGGGGCAGAGTATCCCTTTAATGGGTTAATAGGGGCAAGGCTGAGAACTAGAACCCAAGATTAAGCTAAAAACTAATTTAAAAAAATCACACTTGGCAACAATGTGTTTTCCTTTCAATGCTTTTTAGTTTTCCATTGTTGTAGTACAAACACGGAGAATTCTCCACTTTTCAAATACAAACAAAAATGTTTCACCCACAGTGCTCTCTTAAATGTCCGACAGTCCTCATACAGCTTCCGACATAACTTCACCCCTCAGCGGGCATTACGGAGCTGACTTTTCCTTCCTTCCTCTCACAAAGGGGTTAGACGGATGAATGATTGCCGGACACTCTTGACGTTTCGGAGGACACGCCCCCTTTCTCAAGTGACCCTATCGTGCACCCATCACCAAATACATAGTATTTAATCTCTCGCGAGAACCCAATTCTGAAATGAGAGATTACACATTAAAATCCAAGCAAGCGTGCTTTACATTTAAAAACAAGATGAAATAACATATCATAGCAGCAATATTAGATGTATAATACACTCGATTCACAGAAATACTGAAAAATTGCAAACTTCATTAAGTCCATCCGATGTCAATGAGTTAAAGGGGTACTCCGGTGAAAACCTTTTTTCTTTTAAATCAACTGGTGGCGGAAAGTTAAACATATTTGTAAATTACTTCTATTAAAAAATCTTAATCCTTCCAGTACTTATTAGCTGCTGAATGCTACAGAGGAAATTTCTTTCTTTTTGGAACACTGATGACATCACGAGCACAGTGCTTTCTGCTGACATCTCTGTCCATTTTAGCAACCGTGCATAGCAGATGTATGCTAAGGGCAGCATGGTGGCTCAGTGGTTAGCACTGCTTCCTTGGAGTGCTAGCGACTTGGGTTCAAACCCCACTAAGGACAACAATAAATAAAGCGTTATTACTATTATAATAACGTCAGCAGAGAGAACTGTGCTTGTGATGTCATCAGAGAGCATTCCAAAAAGAAAAGAATTTCCTCTGTAGTATTCAGCAGCTAATAAGTACAGGAAGTTTTAAGATTCTTTAATAGAAGTAATTTACAAATATGTTTAACTTTCTGCCACCAGTTGATTTAAAAGAAAAAAGGTTTTCACCGGAGTACCCCTTTAAGCTTTTCTATCCAAAATACTTCTCTCTGTAACAGTTTCCTTTTTATACTCTCGTCTGAACACCCTTCTATTTCTCCAATCACCATCCAGCGTAATTCGTTGGGTTGATGACCGAACTCAAGAAAATGTTTAGCGACACCTGTTACTCCAAATCTATTCACCGTTTCAGTCTGACTTTGTTCACCCATCTTTTTCATATTCCGGATAGTACTACGATGTTCATTAATCCGGCATTTGACATTCCTCATTGTCTGCCCTACATAATTTCGACCACAAGGGCATTTTAGCATTTACCCCACATGTTCTGAATTACAATTATACCAGCCTCTCACGGGAATTTTAAACCCTTTCAGTGGATGACTATAGCTTCTGTTTTAATAATGCTATTGCAATTCTGACAACCCAAACATGGGAAGGTGCCTTTCTTCTTAGTATCGAGGAAAGTTGGTTTAGTTTTCTTCTTCTTTTTTGTATCAACACGGACCGAAAAATTAGCCAGGGATTTTCCCTTCCAATAAATAAATCTTGACTTTTCATCAAAGATCCTCCCATACTTGGGTCCGTAATGCCCCCTGAAGAGTGAAGTTATGTCGGAAGCTGTATGAGGACTGTCGGACGTTTAAGAGAGCGCTGTGGGGGAAACATTTTTTGTACTTGTTTGTATTTGAAAAGTGGAGAATTCTCCGTGTTTGTACTACAACAATGGAAAACGAAAAAGCATTGAAAGGAAAACACATTGTTGCCAAGTGTGATTTTTTATTGGTGTTGCCTATAGCAATGAAGTTTGAGCTTTCGTTTTTTCCACACTTATACCCCAGTGCCGCATATAAGGTTTGTCCTTTTATATTGATAAGCTAAAAACTACCCATATTACTATGTGAAGCTATACCAGGAATTGAATTGAATATTAGGTGAAAACGATTTGACCTGTGGGCACTGTGAGGCAGTATTTTTGGCAAAATAATGCATATTTCTCAGGCACTATATCAGGGGCCTTAAACTCGCGGCCCGCTGCACACTGGCGTAGCAAGGGGGGAGCCGCAGGCACTGTGAGACAGCATTTTTGGCAAAATAATGCATATTTCTCTGGCACTACCACGGCAGCCTGGAACGATGATGTCACATAATCACGCCAGCCCGCATACTGTAAGTAAGACGATTTTACTTAGGGCCCAGGGGGCACTATATCGTACAGGAGGAGGGGGAGGGGATTTAAAAACTTGGGGGGGGGGGGGGGGGGTGGCAAAAAGGGAATATTTTATGTGAGGGGCAAAGCACAGGGGGCATTATATGTGAGGGGCGCATGATGAGGGCATTATATGTGAGGGACGTATGATGGGGACATTATATATCAGGGGCACATGATTGGGGCATTATATGTGAGGGGCGCATGATGGGGGCATTATATATGAGGGGTGCATGATGGGGGCATTATATGTGAGGGGCACAGCACAGGGGGCATTATATGTGAGGGGCGCATGATGGGGCATTATATGTGAGGGGCATATGATGTGGGCATTATATATGAGCGGTGCATGATGGGGATATTATATGTGAGGGGCACAGCACAGGGGGCATTATATGTGAGGGGCGCTGATGGGGGCATTATATGTGAGGGGCACATAATGGGTGCATTATATGTGAGTGGCGCATGATGGGGACATTATATGTGAGGGGCACATGATGGGGACATTATATGTGAGGGGCACATGATGGGGGCATTATATGTGAGTGGCGCATGATGGGGGCATTATATGTGAGGGGGCATGATGGGAGCATTATATGTGAGGGGCACATGATGGGGGCATTATATGTGAGGGGCACATGATGGGGGCATTATATGTGAGGGGCACATGATGGGGGCATTATATGTGAGTGGAGCATGATGGGGACATTATATGTGAGGGGCACATGATGGGGACATTATATGTGAGGGGCACATGATGGGGGCATTATATGTGAGGGGCACATGATGGGGGCATTATATGTGAGGGGCGCATGATGGGGACATTATATGTGAGGGGCACATGATGGGGGCATTATATGTGAGGGGCGCATGATGGGGGCATTATATGTGAGGGGCGCTGATGGGGGCATTATATGTGAGGGGCACATGATGGGTGCATTATATGTGAGGGGCACATGATGGGGGCATTATATATGAGGGGCGCATGATGGGGGCATTATATGTGAGGGGTACCTGATGGGGGCATTATATGTGAGGAGCTCCACACAGGGAGCATTATGTGAGGGGTACATGATGGGGGCATTATATGTGAGGGGCTCCACACAGGGAGCATTATATGTGAGGGGCGTATGATGGGGACATTATATATGAGGGGCGCATGATGGGGGCATTATATGTGAGGGGCGTATGATGGGGACATTATATGTGAGGGGCGCATGATGGGGGCATTATATGTGAGGGGCACATGATGGGGGCTTTATATGTGAGGGGCTCCACACAGGGAGCATTATATGTGAGGGGTACATGATGGGGGCATTATATGTGAGGGGTGCATGATGGGGGCATTATATATGAGGGGTACACTATGAGGGCATTATATGTGAGGGGCGTATGATGGGGACATTATATGTGAGGGGCGCATGATGGGGGCATTATATATGAGGGGTACACTATGAGGGCATTATATATGAGGGGTACACTATGAGGGCATTATATATGAGGGGTACACTATGAGGGCATTATATGTGAGGGGCGTATGATGGGGACATTATATGTGAGGAGCTCATGATGGTGGCATTATATGTGAGGGGCGTATGATGGGGACATTATATATCAGGGGCGCATGATGGGGGCATTATATGTGAGGGGCTCCGCACAGGGAGCATTATATGTGAGGGGTGCATGATGAGGGCATTATATGTGAGGGGCTCCACACAGGGAGCATTATATGTGAGGGGTACATGATGGGGGCATTATATGTGAGGGACGCATGATGGGGGCATTATATGTGAGGGGCGTATGATGGGGACATTATATGTGAGGGGCACATGATGGGGGCATTATATGTGAGGGGTGCATGATGAGGGCATTATATGTGAGGGGCGTGTGATGGGGACATTATATGTGAGGGGCGCATGATGGGGGCATTATATGTGAGGGGCACATGATGGGGGCATTATATGTGAGGAGCGCTGATGGGGGCATTATATGTGAGGGGTACATGATGGGGGTATTATATGTGAGGGGCACATGATGGGGCATTATATATTAAGGGCGCATGATGGGGGCATTATATGTGAGGGGCGCTGATGGGGGCATTATGTGAGGGGTACATGATGGGGGCATTATATGTGAGGGGTGCATAATGGGGCATTATATGTGAGGGGCGTGTGATGGGGACATTATATTGTGAGGGGCGCATGATGGGGGCATTATATGTGAGGGGCACTGATGGGGGCATTATATGTGAGGGGCGCTGATGGGGGCATTATGTGAGGGGCGCTGATGGGGGCATTATATGTGAGGGGTGCATGATGGGGGCATTATATGTGAGGGGCGTGTGATGGGGACATTATATTGTGAGGGGCGCATGATGGGGGCATTATATGTGAGGGGCACTGATGGGGGCATTATATGTGAGGGGCACATGATGGGGGCATTATATGTGAGGGGTATATGATGGGGGCATTATATGTGAGGGGCACATGATGGGAGCATTATATGTGAGGGGCACATGATTGGGGCATTATATGTGAGGGGCGCATGATTGGGGCATTATATGTGAGGGGGCATGATGGGAGCATTATATGTGAGGGGCGTATGATTGGGGCATTATATGTGAGGGGGCATGATGGGAGCATTATATGTGAGGGGCACATGATTGGGGCATTATATGTGAGGGGCGCATGATGAGGGCATTATATATGAGGGGTGCATGATGGGGGCATTATATATGAGGGGCACATGTGGCCCAGCCTCACCCAGCCTCTACCTCCAGTGGCCCCCAGATAATTTGAGTTTGAGACCCCTGCACCATATAGTGCATTAGGTGGGCTGTACGTGGTATATACAGGGGCATAGCTATAGGGGGTGCAGAGGTAGAAGTTGCACCGGGGCCCTGGTGCTTAAGGGGGCCCCAAAGCACATCTGCCCCATAAGAGACCAGAATATTATAATTAGCCCATGGGGCCCTGTTGCAGATTTTGTATTGGGTCCCAGAAGCTACAAGCTAAACCTCTGGGTATATGCTAGAGTCCCTCCATGTCTCATAGGGCTCTCCTGTAGGGCTTAATCCTAGTCGTCTTAAAGGAAAACTGTCACATATTTTCTCCCGCACTATCCACGGGTAATGGTGGATAGTGCGGGAGACGCTGATTAAAACGAGCCCTACCTTGGTCTGATCCACACCGCCGTTTGCCCGCAATTGTAGTTTTATTCTATGTGTATATCTTGCTGTAACTGGCACGGACAGGGCTTCTGTGGGCTAACTGGCACTGACGTCAGCGCCGCTCATGAAGAGAGGGAGAACAGGAGGGAGGGGGGGTGAATATTCATTAGTGGCGCTGACGTCAGTGCCAGTTAGCCTGCAGAAGTCCCGCCCGTGCCAGTTACAGCAGGATATACACAGAGATTAAAACTACAATTGCGGGCAGACGGCCGGGCGGATCAGACCAAGGTAGGGCTCATTTTAATCAGCGTCTCCCACACTATCTACCAGTACCTGTGGATAGTGCGGCAGAAAATATGTGACAGTTTTCCTTTAAGTAAAGTGTGTACATAATAATTTAATGTATAGGAAATATATGTATAGGACCTTAGTGGTCACGTGATACACAGTATTAATGTATAAAATGGTTAAGGACCTTGGAGGTATGTGATGTAACCAGAGTTCACTGGGTCAGGACTTACAGGTTTGCCAACCAATGAGCTTTTGCCCAGCCCTCTAAATATATAAGGGGCTGCTGCCACTAAACTCTCTCTCTTCTTTCTGGACATTAAAGAAAGCACATCTCATCTCATCAGCACCAATTCAAGCTAGGCCTAAAGCCTAAAGTCCAGCAGCCACAAAACAGTGAGTTATTCAAGCTCAATCTACCAAATCCTGTGTGACTACTATCAGCTCAAATATTCTAATATAGTAGCACAGTGGCTGCCATCAAAAGCTCATTGATTCCAAGTCCCAGCAAACCTGTGAGGAATCTCAATCCCGGTTCACTCTTGAAAGACTGTTATGTACAATACCGTTGCATAAAAGCTGCAAGTAAAGTTTCTTCCTAAAATCTGCTGTGCACGTTCCGTTTATTCTCCCTGCCGTTTGCGGGACGGTAGGATTATTAACACTAAGGAAACTGTACCCTGGCGTCACAACATCTAAGGGTTGATACCCAGCAACTCTACACCACCATTGCAACACCCCAGACACTATATTATATATATATAGTGATAAGGGGACAAGGAAAGGGTGTATTTCCTCGGCTCACCCTGGAGAATCTCTCATCTGCTGCTTAATTAATGAGGCAGCAGGGAAGGGAGGTGTATATATAAGATGGAGACTCAGTCTGATCTGTGCTCTCCATGGGAAACAGCATGTCGCTGTAGGGGGGAGACACTCGGACCCTGTTGAGGAAGCACACAGCTGGAGCTGTGAGTGGTCCAAGAAGTGGTGTGAACTGTGAGTAACAGGTTGCAGGAGTCACATGTTTAACTGGCTGAGGGTAGCTCACCAGTTAGTAGTCAGGGCATGCTGATATGTGTAGTCAGTGACCAGACGGTCTAGGATTTTACTTTGTTCCTGCGTTATGTTTGTTTTTCCCCTGCAACCTGTCTAAATAAAGCTGGCAAGGTGCCAGACTTGCAGGAATAACCGTTGTCTGCGGGTTTATTGAGAGGAAACGTGTCCTGTGGCAGTGTCCAGGACGATCCGAGAGCTAATCCCCGAGACGGTTCATCACAATATATATATATATATATATATATATATATATATATATATATGTTTATTATATACATGTTGATGTTATATAAAAATGGCAAGAGGTCACATGTATTCTGCTTAGCTTGTTACCCATTTATATATTTATATTTTCTATATAAACCTACAGTGTGAAGAACCAACCTAGGAATACTAAAATAAAAAAAGAATACCATCCCCCATTACATTTCTCCTCAGGCATTAGGATGTAGACTGGGCATTAGGGCTGTCCGGGCATGCTGGGAGTTGTAGTTTTGCAACAGCTGGAAACACGTTGGCCCTAATTTATGAATTTGCACCAGAATTGATAAAAACCCAACTAACTCTACATTTTACTGAGAAAACCCGAAAAAGGGTCTTGACCATTGGGGAAATGGGGTGTGGCCACCGAAAAGGGGCGTGTTCACGACATTTTAACAAAAAAACAACATATTTACTAAGGTTTCCACAGAAAATGGCCCTCATTTACTATTCTCAACCCGACCTCTTTTGTCGGGGTTTTTTGTCGCATCTTTGTCTGCGCCATGTCGCAGACATCGTGTGCCAGTCTGCGACACGATGCAACATTTTTTCCCGACGGACCCGATGTGGATTCTCCCAAACCCAAAAAAGGGGCGTAACCCGACATTTCTGAGCTTTCCCACGTATTTCTAAAGGTTTCCAACCCGAATTTGTTGAATTGTTGTGGATTTTTTCCCGACAGCTCAGAGGAGTTGGAAACCAAAACCAACAAAACGCACGTGCGACAAACAGGATGCGACATAATAATAAATACCAGGGGAAAAAAGCAGTCGGGTAAGAAAGCAACATAGACTTACAACCCGATTTTCTAAGTAAATGAGGGCCAATGTGGTGGATTTGAGCTGAGGAAAACCCTACAGATCAGAACATGTGTAAAAAAAACAAACAAGATGTTGTAAAATAACAACTCCCAGTATTGCCGGACAGCCATTTACTGTCCAGGCATGTTGGAAGTTTTGCAATAGCTGGAGGAACCTTGTTTGTGGGAAACTGACGTACAGTATTTTTGGTGGAGAAGGCAAGTGTAACGCTTGCATCCAGGTACACCCCTATGAAAATCCCTAATTTAGGCCTCAAATGCGCATGGCGCTCTCTCACTTCAGAGCCCTGTCGTATTTCAAGGCAACAGTTTAGGGCCACATATGGGGTATCTCCGTACTCGGGAGAAATTGCGCTACACATTTTGGGGGGCTTTTTCTCCTTTTACCCCTTATGAAAAGGTAAAGTTGGGGTCTACACCAGCCTGTTAGTGTAATTTTTTTTTAATTTTTTACACTAACATGCTGGTTTTGCCCATATGTGAGTGTAAAATGCTCTGCGGGCGCACAACAAGGCTCAGGAGTGAGAGCACCATGTACATTTGAGGCCTAAACTGGTGATTTGCACAGGGGTGGCGGCTGGTTACAGCAGGTCTGACATAAACACAAAAAAATAAATACCCACATTTTGGAAATTACACCCCTCACGGAACGTGACAAGGGGTATAGTGAGCCTGAACACCCCACAGGTGACTGACAGATTTTTGGAACAGTGGTCCATGAAAATGAAAAATGTAATTTTTAAATTACACAGCCCACTGCTACAAAGATCTGTCAAACGCTATCGTGGGGTGTAAATGCTCACTGTACTCCAAATTCTGTGAGGGGGTGTAGTTTCCCAAATAGTGTGCAATGTGGGGTGTTTTTTGCTGTTCTGGCACCATGGGGGCTTCCTAAATGTGACATGCCTCCCAAAAACCATTTCAGCAAAATTCGCTTTCCAAAAGCCCAATGTCGCTTTCCCTTCTGAGCCCTCTAGTGCACCCGCAGATCACTTTACATCCACATATGAGATATTTCCTTACTCAAGAGAAATGGGGTTTCAAATTTTGGGGGACATTTTCACCTATTACCCCTTGTGAAAATGAAAAATTTGGGGTAACATCAGCATTTTAGTAAAAAATAAAAATTTTCATTTTCACATCTAACTTCAACGCAAAGTTGTCAAACACCTGTGGGGTGTTATGGCTAACTGTACCCCTTGTTATGTTCCTTGAGGGGTGTAGTTTCCCAAATAGAATGCCATGTGTTTTTTTTTTTTTTTTTTTGCTGTTCTGGCACCATAGGGGCTTCCTAAATGCGACATGCCCCCCAAAAACCATTTCAGCAAGATTCGCTCTCCAAAATCCCATTGTCGCGCCTTCTCTTCTGAGCCCTCTAGTCGACCTGCAGAACACTTTACATCCACATATGAGGTATTTCCTTATTCGAGAGAAATTGTGTTACATATTTTGGGGGGATTTTTCTCCTTTTACCCCTAAAAAATATGGGTCTACGAGAACAATTTTCGCCTCCACATTGCTGCTATTCCTGTGAAACACCTAAAGGGTTAACAAACTTTATGAATGTCATTTTGTACACTTTGAGGGGTGTAGTTTTCATAATGGGGTCCATTATGGGGTTTTTCTAACATAAAGACCCTCAGGTTCACTTCAAAACGAAACTGGTCCCTGAAAAATTCAGATTTAGAAATTTACTTGGAAAATTGCTTCTGAACTTTGAAGCCCTCTGATGTCTTCAAAAAGTAAAAACATGACAACTCTTTGATGCCAACATAAAGTAGACATATTGTATATGTGAATCCATATATAATTTATTTGGAATATCCATTTTCCTTACAAGCAGAGAGCTTCAAAGTTATAAAAATTGAAAATTTTATAATTTTTCATGAAATTTTGGAATTTTTCACCAAGAAATTATGCAAGTATCGATGAAAATTTACCACTAACATAAAGTAGAATATGTCACGAAAAAACAAACTCGGAAAAAACAATCAAATTCTTAAGTACAAGCATCCCAGTGTTATTAATGCTTAAAGTGAGAGTGGTCAGAATTGCAAAAAATGCTCTGGTCCTTAATGTCAAAATGGGCTTGGTCCCCAAGGGGTTAACAGCGCTCTGTAGGTCATTCCACGCAAACCACAATAACGACAACAAAAAGAAACAGCCCTTATAAATATACAAATGTAACTCTACTCCTGGAAGAAAACTTACAAAGAAAACTCCCACTGCCATCTAGTGGTGATGTTGCTAACTGTATCTAATAAATTCAGAATTGGCACTGTGATAGTTTGTACATCTCTGAAAATTGTCCAAGGGTTATTTATGTACAAGAAGAGGAAGCTATGTAACAAGCAGAACAGGCACAGTTTGGCTCTTTTTGTTACACTCATTGACTCACTATTGAGTCTGAAGAGATGGAGGCGGCCTGGAATCAGCAAATGGGGACAGGCAGGACCTGCACCAATAATACACATGCTATAAACATGCAAGATAGATTAACATAAAAACATATTAACATGGTTTCTGAAAGGGGGGCAGGTGTTCAGGAGGGTGGTGTGTTGTGGTTAACCCCTTGAAGCTTGTGATGATAAAGCAAGATACCAGTGGTGACATGTTTGCTGGAGTGCTGAAGGCTTTACTTGCAAGAGATAGCCTCAGGACATATATACAAAGTTCATAATGTGTAGTTGGGTTGCCCATGAGGAGAGGATGGGTGTTGTAGTCCAGGGCAAGTAAGGCCATGATCACATATCTGAAAATGGGCACAATGGACATTCTGCACATTTACTTGACTTGGTGGCACTAATACCATTCGTATTTGCGCTGTCTTCGTAGACTGCAATGCATTTTCGAGCAGAATCCACAGAAACATTGAACTATTTCAGTGTTTCTTTGAACGCCTGGATCGGGATAGTCGTGGATGCCTTTCTGGCTGGCTTACCATGTATGTTCCCTTGTGGACTTGTGTAACATTTGTCAATGGGGGTAGGTAGTGCTTGACCCCCATTGTACACTTGAATAAGGTGTCTGGGGGTTGTACCCATGATGGTGTGTAAAACAGAATCGCTCCAGACTCACAGGTTATTACAAATAGGGACATAAGTTAGCTAACTCCAGCTGAAAACCCACAAAGAGTTAAGTATGTGCACAAGAGTGCTTGTTTAGTTATTCCTTCTTCTGACCCAAGTTAGTAGATGCAGATTCACTGGCAGGGCCAGGGCTTGGTTAAAGGGGTACTCCGGTGGAAAAAAAAATTCAGATCAACTGGTGCCAGAAAGTTAAACAGATTTGTAAATTACTTCTAGAAAAAAACTTAACCCTTCCTGTACTTATCAGCTGCTATATACTACAGAGGAAGTTGTGTTGTTCTTTTCTGTTTGACCACAGAGCTCTCTGCTGACACCTGTCTGTGTCAGGAACTGTCCAGAGCAGGAGAAAATGCCCATAGGAAACCTATCCTGGACAGTTCCTGACATGGACAGAGGTGTCAGCAGAGAGCAGAGAGAACTACACAACTTCCTCTAGGGCATACAGCAGCTGATAAGTACTGGAAGGATTAAGATTCTTGATAGAAGTCATTTACAAATCTGTTTAACTTTCTGGCACCAGTTGATTTGAAAAAAAATTTGTTTTCCACCGGAGTACCCCTGTAACATGCACTATTTTTTTTTCTCCGCCAAACTGCAGTAAGCTACCAGATCTCCAACGGCTCTCATTTAAGTAAGTGGGATCCGTCTAGACCCGGCGGAGTCCCTTGTGCTCCAATCCATTTTATGGCGCAAAAAATAATTTGCCAAACAAACCCTTAAAGGGACAGAGCACATCAGCAATCTGATTGCCTAATCCCTGTACCTGTTCCAAAGGACCAATGGCAAAGTCAGTAGTGTTCCCCCACTTCTCCCTGATGTGGTGCTGGTTGTTGGAGCAGGTGATGTACTGACTTCAGATGGTGGAGTGGCCCTTGTGCCTGGCTGCTCGCTGGAACTGGGATCCAACATGATGATTAATTTATGATTTTCCTAACGTTTGCAACGGAAAATATGGATTTTATTAACGACAGGAGGCGAATAATATGCTTTCCAAATTCTTTACTACTCGTATAGCAGCTATAGAAAACGATATACAGTTGAAAGAAAAGACTTAACAGGTACAACCAAGCATGCTGTAAAGGTGTAGGCTATATGTGACCAATCAGGTGTAATGCCAGGTGATATAAGGAGAAGAGCCCAATTAGCGTCTCCTTTCTTTAGTGCAAGTTAAATAATAGTAATAGGTAAAGTGAAACCAGGAACAAGGTAAATAGACGATCATAAGTCCCGAAAATGTAACAGGAACCGTGGATGAAGATCAAGTCATCAGATGTATTCAATCTTGAGGGTAATTAAGGATTGTAGAGTCATCATCCAAAAAGGAGCAGGAACTGGAGAACTTGAAATCATGGGAAACCTAAAAGGCTAAATGAAGATAGAAAATAAACATCAGGGTAGGGTTATGGGAGGGATATTATTCGCCTCCTGTCATTAATAAAATCCATATTTTCCGTTACAAACGTTAGGAAAATCATAAATTTTATGTCCGACTAGGAGGCTCATAATATGCTAGTTTAAAGCTTATACAGTAAACATTGATATAAATATACATCCTTAAAAGAAGGAAAATTTAGGATTAGAGGATAGACATAGAGACGTGTGGTTGGGGGGGGGGGGGGGGGAATAGAAAGATCTAAAAGTGGATTCCAAAGACCAATTGGCGGCTTTAAGGATATCAGAAAGGGAACCGCCTGAGACTGCAGTTTTAGTAGACATAGCGCTTCGGACAGAATGGGCGCCAAATAAAGAAATATCGATACCTGCCAAGGCCATGGTGGATCTAATCCATCTAGCTAAGGTAGAAGAGGAAACTGGAAGGTGAGGTTTGCAGTAGTAAATAAGGAGTTGAGGGGAAGAAGGGGAACGTAGAGAAGATGTTTTCTGTTCATAAACTTGTAAGCAAGATACTACACATAAGTCAGGCTGGTTAGGAAAATAAGGATAAAATAAAAAATGCATAGAAGTCTTAGTACGTCTACATATTTCAAAATGGACACCATGAAGGGAAAAAGTTCTGCAAAAGATGTCTAAAGCGTGAACATCAGAAACTCTCTTGAAGGAAACTAAAGAGAGAAGCATGGTAAGTTTAAAAGATAAAATTTTTAGGGAAAGAGTATCATTGTCTGCCCATGAAGAGAAAGGAGAAAAAACCAAGGAAACGTCCCAAGTAGAAAGATATTTAGGACGTGGGGGTCTCTTAAAGTGAATGCCTTTAAGAAGTTTACAAATTAAAGGGTGTTTACCTATAGGGATGTCATGCAATGGTGAGTGATGTGCTGAAATGGCATAACGATACAGATTAATCATACAATATGCCTTTCCAGAATCAAATAATTCGGAAAGGAAATTTAAAATATGGGAGATAGGTGCATGTATGGGATCCAGATGTCTTCTAAGGCACCAATTATCCCAAAATTTCCAAGCTGATCTGTAAGCTTTCCTGGTGCCAGGAGCCCTGGCTTCAGTGAGGATGTTCTTAGTTGATTGTGAAAGTTCGATATCAGATGGGGTTGGCCGGAAATGAGCCAAGCTACTAGTGACATTGAATTCGATAGAATGAGTGGATGAGGATTGTGATTGGGATCTGATAGGATGTGGGGATGAGATGGAAGAATTCTGGGGGTATCTATAGCAAGATTCAGAAGTTGAGGGAACTATGTTTGGGATGGCCACTGTCACGATGCCGGCTGGCAGGTAGTGGATCCTCTGTGCCAGAGAGGGATTGGCGTGGACCGTGCTAGTGGACCGGTTCTAAGCCACTACTGGTTTTCACCAGAGCCCGCCGCAAAGCGGGATGGTCTTGCTGCGGCGGTAGTGACCAGGTCGTATCCACTAGCAACGGCTCACCTCTCTGGCTGCTGAAGATAGGCGCGGTACAAGGGAGTAGGCAAAAGCAAGGTCGGACGTAGCAGAAGGTCGGGGCAGGCAGCAAGGATCGTAGTCAGGGGCAACGGCAGAAGGTCTGGAAACACAGGCAAGGAACACACAAGGAACGCTTTCACTGGCACTAAGGCAACAAGATCCGGCGAGGGAGTGAAGGGGAAGTGAGGTGATATAGGGAAGTGCACAGGTGTAAACACTAATTGGAACCACTGCGCCAATCAGCGGCGCAGTGGCCCTTTAAATCGCAGAGACCCGGCGCGCGCGCGCCCTAGGGAGCGGGGCCGCGCGCGCCGGGACAGAACAGACGGAGAGCGAGTCAGGTAGGGGAGCCGGGGTGCGCATCGCGAGCGGGCGCTACCCGCATCGCGGATCGCATCCCGGCTGGCAGCGGAATCGCAGCGCCCCGGGTCAGAGGACGTGACCGGAGCGCTGCCGCGGGGAGAGTGAAGCGAGCGCTCCGGGGAGGAGCGGGGACCCGGAGCGCTCGGCGTAACAGTACCCCCCCCCTTGGGTCTCCCCCTCTTCTTAGAGCCTGAGAACCTGAGGAGCAGACTTTTGTCTAGGATGTTGTCCTCAGGTTCCCAGGATCTCTCTTCAGGACCACAACCCAGTCCACTAAAAAAAATTTTTTCCCTCTGACCTTTTTGGCAGCTAAAATTTCTTTGACCGAGAAGATGTCCGAGGAGCCGGAAACAGGAGTGGGAGGAACAGATTTGGGAGAAAAACGGTTGAGGATGAGTGGTTTGAGAAGAGAGACGTGAAAGGCATTAGGGATACGAAGAGAGGGAGGAAGAAGAAGTTTATAAGAGACAGGATTAATTTGACACAAAATTTTGAAAGGACCAAGATAGCGTGGTCCCAACTTGTAGCTAGGGACACGGAAGCGGACATATTTAGCGGAGAGCCATACCTTGTCTCCAGGGGAAAAAACGGGGGGAGCTCTTCTTTTCTTATCCGCGAACTTCTTCATGCGTGATGAAGCCTGTAAGAGAGAATTTTGGGTCTCTCTCCATATGATGGAAAGGTCACGAGAAATTTCATCCACAGCGGGCAGACCAGAGGGCAAGGGAGTAGGGAGGGGGGGAAGAGGGTGACGGCCGTACACCACGAAAAATGGGGATTTGGAGGAAGACTCAGAGACCCTGAAGTTATACGAGAATTCGGCCCATGGGAGGAGATCTGCCCAGTCATCCTGGCGGGAGGAAACAAAATGTCGCAAATAATCACCCAAGATCTGGTTAATCCTTTCTACTTGTCCATTGGACTGGGGATGATATGCAGAAGAAAAATTTAATTTAATCTTGAGTTGTTTACAGAGAGCCCTCCAGAATTTAGACACGAATTGGACGCCTCTATCCGAGACAATCTGCGTAGGCAACCCGTGAAGACGAAAAATGTGTACAAAAAATTGTTTAGCCAACTGAGGCGCAGAAGGAAGACCAGGAAGAGGGATGAAATGTGCCATTTTGGAGAATCGATCAACGACCACCCAAATAACAGTGTTGCCACGGGAAGGGGGTAAATCAGTAATAAAATCCATACCAATCAGAGACCAAGGCTGTTCGGGGACAGGCAGAGGATGAAGAAAACCAGCGGGCTTCTGGCGAGGAGTCTTATCCCGGGCACAGATAGTGCAGGCTCGCACAAAGTCCCCAACATCCGTCTCCAGAGTCGGCCACCAATAGAAGCGGGAGATGAGTTGCACAGATTTCTTGATACCCGCATGACCTGCGAGATGGGAGGAGTGACCCCATTTGAGGATTCCGAGGCGTTGGCGAGGAGAAACAAAGGTCTTTCCTGGAGGAGTCTGCCTGATGGAGGCAGGAGAAGTGGAGATCAGGCAGTCAGGTGGAATGATGTGTTGCGGAGAGAGTTCAACTTCTGAGGCATCCGAGGAACGAGAGAGAGCATCGGCCCTAATGTTCTTATCGGCAGGACGAAAGTGAATCTCAAAATTAAATCGGGCAAAGAACAGAGACCACCGGGCCTGGCGAGGATTCAGCCGTTGGGCAGACTGGAGGTAGGAGAGGTTCTTGTGGTCGGTGTAGATAATAACAGGAGAACTTGATCCCTCCAGCAGATGCCTCCATTCCTCAAGTGCTAATTTAATGGCTAGAAGCTCTCGATCCCCGATGGAGTAGTTCCTCTCCGCTGGAGAGAAGGTCCTAGAGAAAAAACCACAAGTGACAGCATGCCCGGAAGAATTTTTTTGTAGAAGAACAGCTCCAGCTCCCACTGAGGAGGCATCAACCTCCAATAGGAAGGGTTTGGAAGGGTCAGGTCTGGAGAGGACGGGAGCCGAAGAAAAGGCAGACTTGAGTCGTTTAAAGGCGTCTTCTGCTTGAGGAGGCCAGGACTTGGGATCAGCATTTTTTTTGGTTAAAGCCACGATAGGAGCCACAATGGTAGAAAAATGTGGAATAAATTGCCTGTAATAATTGGCGAACCCCAAAAAGCGTTGGATAGCACGGAGTCCGGAGGGGCGTGGCCAATCTAAGACGGCAGAGAGTTTGTCTGGATCCATCTGTAGTCCCTGGGCAGAGACCAAATATCCTAGAAAAGGAAGAGATTGGCATTCAAACAGACATTTCTCAATTTTGGCATAGAGTTGGTTGTCACGAAGTCTCTGAAGAACCATACGGACATGCTGGCGGTGTTCTTCTAGATTGGCAGAAAAAATTAGGATATCGTCCAGATATACAACAACACAGGAGTATAACAGATCACGAAAAATTTCATTGACAAAGTCTTGGAAGACGGCAGGGGCGTTGCACAGTCCAAAGGGCATGACCAGATACTCAAAGTGTCCATCTCTGGTGTTAAATGCCGTTTTCCACTCGTCCCCCTCTCTGATGCGGATGAGGTTATAGGCGCCTCTTAAGTCCAATTTAGTGAAGATGTGGGCACCTTGGAGGCGATCAAAGAGTTCAGAGATGAGGGGTAAGGGGTAGCGGTTCTTAACCGTGATTTTATTAAGACCGCGGTAGTCAATGCACGGACGTAGGGAGCCATCTTTTTTGGACACAAAGAAAAATCCGGCTCCGGCAGGAGAGGAGGATTTACGGATAAAGCCCTTTTTTAGATTCTCCTGGACGTATTCGGACATGGCAAGAGTCTCTGGGGCAGAGAGAGGATAAATTCTGCCCCGGGGTGGAGTAGTGCCCGGGAGGAGGTCGATAGGGCAATCATAAGGCCTGTGAGGAGGTAGAGTCTCAGCTTGTTTTTTGCAGAAAACATCCGCGAAGTCCATATAGGCCTTAGGGAGACCGGTTACTGGAGGAACCACAGAGTTACGGCAAGGGTTACTGGGAACCGGTTTTAGACAGTTCTTGGAACAAGAGGACCCCCAACACTTGATCTCCCCAGTGGACCAATCCAGGGTAGGGGAATGAAGTTGAAGCCAGGGAAGTCCAAGGAGAATTTCCGAGGTGCAATTGGGGAGGACCAAAAGTTCAATCCTCTCATGATGAGATCCGATGCTCATAAGAAGGGGCTCCGTGCGGAAACGTATGGTACAGTCCAATCTTTCATTATTTACACAATTGATGTAGAGGGGTCTGGCGAGACTGGTCACCGGGATGTTGAACTTGTTGACGAGAGAGGCCAAAATAAAATTTCCTGCAGATCCAGAGTCCAAGAAGGCCACTGTAGAGAAGGAGAAGGCAGAGGCAGACATCCGCACAGGCACAGTAAGACGTGGAGAAGCAGAGTAGACATCAAGGACTGTCTCACCTTTGTGCGGAGTCAGCGTACGTCTTTCCAGGCGGGGAGGACGGATAGGACAATCTCTCAGGAAGTGTTCGGTACTAGCACAGTACAGGCAGAGGTTCTCCATACGGCGTCGTGTCCTCTCTTGAGGTGTCAGGCGAGACCGGTCGACCTGCATAGCCTCCACGGCGGGAGGCACAGGAACAGATTGCAGGGGACCAGAGGAGAGAGGAGCCGAGGAGAAGAAACGCCTCGTGCGAACAGAGTCCATATCTTGGCGGAGTTCCTGACGCCTTTCGGAAAAACGCATGTCAATGCGAGTGGCTAGGTGAATAAGTTCATGTAGATTAGCAGGAATTTCTCGTGCGGCCAGAACATCTTTAATGTTGCTGGATAGGCCTTTTTTGAAGGTCGCGCAGAGGGCCTCATTATTCCAGGACAATTCTGAAGCAAGAGTACGGAATTGTACGGCATACTCGCCAACGGAAGAATTACCCTGGACCAGGTTCAACAGGGCAGTCTCAGCAGAAGAGGCTCGGGCAGGTTCCTCAAAGACACTTCGGATTTCCGAGAAGAAGGAGTGTACAGAGGCAGTGACGGGGTCATTGCGGTCCCAGAGCGGTGTGGCCCATGACAGGGCTTTTCCGGACAGAAGGCTGACTACGAAAGCCACCTTAGACCTTTCAGTGGGAAACAGGTCCGACATCATCTCCAGATGCAGGGAACATTGGGAAAGAAAGCCACGGCAAAACTTAGAGTCCCCATCAAATTTATCCGGCAAGGATAAGCGTATCCCAGGAGCGGCCACTCGCTGCGGAGGAGGTGCAGGAGCTGGCGGAGGAGATGACTGCTGAAGCTGTGGTAGTAACTGTTGTAGCACAACGGTCAGTTGAGACAGCTGTTGGCCTTGTTGCGCTATCTGTTGTGACTGCTGGGCGACCACCGTGGTGAGGTCAGCGACAACTGGCAGAGGAACTTCAGCGGGATCCATGGCCGGATCTACTGTCACGATGCCGGCTGGCAGGTAGTGGATCCTCTGTGCCAGAGAGGGATTGGCGTGGACCGTGCTAGTGGACCGGTTCTAAGCCACTACTGGTTTTCACCAGAGCCCGCCGCAAAGCGGGATGGTCTTGCTGCGGCGGTAGTGACCAGGTCGTATCCACTAGCAACGGCTCACCTCTCTGGCTGCTGAAGATAGGCGCGGTACAAGGGAGTAGGCAAAAGCAAGGTCGGACGTAGCAGAAGGTCGGGGCAGGCAGCAAGGATCGTAGTCAGGGGCAACGGCAGAAGGTCTGGAAACACAGGCAAGGAACACACAAGGAACGCTTTCACTGGCACTAAGGCAACAAGATCCGGCGAGGGAGTGAAGGGGAAGTGAGGTGATATAGGGAAGTGCACAGGTGTAAACACTAATTGGAACCACTGCGCCAATCAGCGGCGCAGTGGCCCTTTAAATCGCAGAGACCCGGCGCGCGCGCGCCCTAGGGAGCGGGGCCGCGCGCGCCGGGACAGAACAGACGGAGAGCGAGTCAGGTAGGGGAGCCGGGGTGCGCATCGCGAGCGGGCGCTACCCGCATCGCGGATCGCATCCCGGCTGGCAGCGGAATCGCAGCGCCCCGGGTCAGAGGACGTGACCGGAGCGCTGCCGCGGGGAGAGTGAAGCGAGCGCTCCGGGGAGGAGCGGGGACCCGGAGCGCTCGGCGTAACAGCCACCAGGGGGTGATTAAAACTAAAGTCTATTCTGGTAATCATTGCAAATGGGGGAAAAGCACGAAAAAGAACACCCTGAGGCCAAGTTTGAAGAAAAGCGTCTATGGCTAGAGCTTCTGGGTCTGGGTGCCAGCTGTAAAACATTGGGATCTGTCGATTGAGACATGTTGCAAAGAGGTCCAGAAGGAGAGGGCCCCAAAGATTGTTGATGGATTGGAAGATCTTTCGATCCAAAATCCAATCGCTGGAGTCGATGAGATATCGGGAGTTCCAATCCGCTATTGAATTGTAAATTCCCGGGAGATATTCTGCTTTCAGAACAATATCCCTGTCTAAGCAGAAATTCCATAATTGAGTTACTAGATCTGTGAGAGTTTTGGAACCCGTGCCACCTAAGCGATTGATATATTGAACCGCGGAAATGTTGTCCATACGAATCAATATACAGCAATGCGATCTGAACTTCGCAAAGCTCTTGAGGGCCAAAAATCCTGCTAATAGTTCCAGACAATTGATATCAAGATGGGATTTGTCTAGAGACCAATTGACTCCTGTAGCTGCTGAACCGCAGCAAGTGCCCCAACCTTGAAGGCTGGCATCAGATTCCATGATCATGTCTGGCCGGCAACTGAAGATGGCTTTTCCATTCCAGGTTTGGATGTGTTGAAGCCACCAGTTGAGTTCTTCTTCAGCTTCCGATGAGAAGGTAATCTCGTCTGAATATGAGAGGCCTTTTCTGAGATGGTAAGCTTTGAGTCTCTGAAGTGCCCTGTAGTGTAAGGGGGCAGGAAATATGGCTTGAATAGAGGCCGAAAGGAGGCCTACTACCTTCGCAATCGATCTCAGAGATATCGTACGTTTGAGAAGAATGGAGCGAATCTCTCTCCAAATGGTATATAATTTCCTGGAAGGAAGACTGAGTGTAGAGGATTGCGTGTTGATCAGAAAACCTTGGAATTCTAGTTCTTTTGAAGGGGTAAGTATAGATTTTTTTCGTATTGATTGAAAAACCTAGATCGGTGAGAAGGGAGACTGTCCATTGTAAATGGTGATTGAGGGTGATGGTAGATTGAGCCATAATCAGAATATCGTCCAAATATATGATGAGACGTACTCCTCGGCTTCGAAGGATAGAAACCACTGGTTTCATTAACTTGGTGAAGCACCAAGGGGCTGAGGATAAACCGAATGGAAGGCAGGTAAACTGCCATTTGATGTCTTCCCAAATAAATTGAAGGTAAGATTGATGAGAGAGATGTATTGGAACTGTAAAATAAGCGTCTTTTAGGTCTACTTTGACCAACCAATCTTGTTCCAACAAAAGATCTCTTAAGAGGTGAATTCCCTCCATCTTGAAGTGTTGGTAATGGACAAAATCATTGAGGTGACGAAGGTTGATCACAGGTCTGTGACCTCTGTCTTTTTTCTTGACAAGGAATATGTTGCTGACAAAGCCTGGGGAGAAAGATTGGATAATTGCTCCTTTGTTGAATAGATCTTTGATCTCTAGAGATATGAGAGAATGATCTAGAGTAGAAAACTGGATGAGATGTGGAAGAGAATTTTGAATTGGAGGAGACAGGAAGTCCATTAGATAACCTGATACCGTCTGGAGAATCCATGAGTCTGAAGTTATGGAAGCCCAAATCGGGAAAAAATATTGGAGACGGCCGCCTAGAGTAGGAAGGAAAGAAAATCCCGGAGGAAATCTTACCTGAAGATGGTCTTGATCGAGGGTAGGCCCGTTGTCCTCTTGCACGCCAGGGGCGGTCTCTTGATGGGAAGAAAGTTGGAGGGGCCGTTTGAAAGGAGGGGGAGGTGTAGGAATTTCTTTCTGATTGGAAAGAATTCCTGGGAGGGGGACGATTGGAATATAGGCGGCCGGGAAAACGACCCCTACTTTTCCCGGCCTTCCCAAAAAAAAATTGGGAGAAGACCTTCTTCAGAGATGTTTGTGCCTTATCAAGTGAGGTAAAAATACCTACGTATTTGCCAATTTCTTTTATGGCGTTATCTCCAAAAAGAAGTACCTCATTAGAGGGTTCAGATTCAGAATTAGCTAGATATGCTAGCTGAAGGTCTAGCTTCATGAGGAGGGTTTTCTTTCTCTCTGCACAAAGAGAGGCATTCACATTACCAAACTGACATATGGCACGTTGGATCCATCCTCTGAATATTTCAGTGTCTACCGTAGTGCCAGAGGAGGACGTATGTTCTGCCATGTAAAACATTTTTGTAAGAGGGCCAAGTAAATCAAGTAATTTGTCTTGGCAGGTGCGTAGTGACCTGTCTAGGCCTTTTTTGGGATGTTTTCCCGTTTTTAGCATATATTTGACCAGTATAGGGTCAATTTCAGGTGTGGCTGTGACCTTGTTGGGTAGAGTGGGTCTAGGACACTCAGATCTTAATTTGTTTCTGGCCACCCGATCTAGTTTTTTTTTTAAATATACTTTTCTACTAAAGGGTGAGGAACCCATTCCCCGGATCTAGGGTGTCTAATGAGTTCCGGGTCAAACAGGGGAGCCTCTTTACTATCAAGTATTATGGAATCAGATTTATTAGATTGAGGAGGAAGATCTGTAATGCCAGATACCTCACCCTCTTCAATGTCAGACTCTTGGGAAATGTCCTCATAGTCATTATTCTCATCATCCTGATCCTCATCTGAGGAATCTGAGGATTGAATGACGTAAGAGTCCGGTTTTGCTCTGGACTGAGCTTTTCTTGCCCTTTTTACACCTTCTTCCTCAAGGGCCGAGGGTCTTTGGTGAGAAGATTCATCACCTATCATATTCCCACTGGGGTTAGCAGTGGTATCTGTATAGTCTTGACCTACCCCTTTAATTCTGATAGTGGGGGGTTTAGGGTCGTCAGTGCAAAAACGCCTTTTTTGGGCGCAGTTTCCAGATTTCTTATGACCATGAGCCATTTTGGATATGGAGTCATGAGGGGACCAGTATATATCAGAAGGGGTAGAAGGGGAACCGGCTATTGCCATGGATACTGATTTTGTGATAGTATCCTGAATAGAAGCCATTGCAGATTTTATAGCTGAATGAACTGATTTTTGAACTGACTGGTCTAATAAAAGTTGGATATGGGAAGACTCTGCATTTTCTTGTTCGGTTAAAGAAGAAGAAGTCTCACCTCTGTGAGAGGATTTTTGTTGGGCTTCAGTAGTCATAATGCAAAATATATGGGGAAATTTTTTTTTTATGACAAAATACATAGAAGTATATATATTATGGAAATAGATATAAATAAATGTCTCCAATAATAGGGAGATAATGGAATTGTAGCGGAATTGGTATTATAGATATCTGTGACTGGAATAACCTGACCACGGCGTGAGGAGAATCACAGTGACGAAGTGTGAGGCGAGCGCGAGCTGATAGACTGACGGCTATGGGGAAATCTCGCAAGACGCAAGAGTACGTGCGTGGAGACGGAGACGCACACAGAATAACTATAATGGCGGAGATAGAGAGTATGCTGAGGTACGGAACCGAATAAGGTAAAAGAAAAAGCAAGCGGACAATGCAAAATAAGATAAATAAGTATCGGAGAAAACAAGGAGATGAAAGGAATAGCTGGGGGCAAATATGAGAATATATGAAAGAATGGAACAAAATATTTATATATGGAGAGAAGTATAAGGGAAAGAGAGGAAAGGGAATAAATATGGACTAGGTATTAGAGGATATAACAGAAGTAACAATAGTAGTAACACCAAGTACTGTTATGGAACTTAACTTTCCTGAAGACCATTACACCTGATTGGTCACATACAGCCTACACCTTTACAGCATGCTTGGTTGTACCTGTTAAGTTTTTTCTTTCAACTGTATATTGTTTTCTATAGCTGCTATACGAGTAGTAAAGAATTTGGAAAGCATATTATGAGCCTCCTAGTCGGACATAACATTTTTAAATTGAAAGTACCGTATTTTTCGCCCTATAGGACCCACCGGCGTATAAGACACAACCAATTTATAGGTGTAAAATCTAAAAAAATAAAGATTTTGAACCCAATAGTGGTCTTCAACCTGCGGACCTCCAGATGTTGCAAAACTACAACTCCCAGCATGCCCGGACAGCCAACGGCTGTCCGGGCATGCTGGGAGTTGTAGTTTTGCAACATCTGGAGGTCTGCAGATTGAAGACCACTGCATAGGAGGTAATACTCACGTGTCCCCGCCGCTCCGGACCCGTCACCGCTGCCCTGGATGTCGCTCCATCGCTGTCGCCGTCGCTCCGGAATGTCTCTGCTGCCCGCCGGGTATCCTCGCTCTCCGTCGCCGCCATCACGTCGTTACGCACGCCGACGCACGTACTCGACGACGTGATGACGAGGAAGGAGAGCGCCGGCCATACAGGGGATCCCTGAACAGAGAAGACACCGAGGAGGCAGGTAAGGTCCCTCCCGGTGTCCTGTAAGCACTAACTCGGCTATTCAGTCGGGCTGTTCGGGAACGCCGCGGTGAAATCGGGTTAGTGTCACTTTCCCTTCAGATGCGGCGGTCAGCTTTGATCGCCGCATCCGAAGGGTTAATTCAGGGCATTACCGCCATCGGTGATGTCCTGTATTAGCCGCGGGTCCCGGCCATTGATGGCCGCAGGGACCGCCGCGATAGGGTTGTATTCGCCGTATAAGACGCACCGACTTTTTCCCCCCAGTTTTGGGGAAGAAAAAGTGCGTCTTATACGGCAAAAAATACGGTATGTCTCTTTAACCATTTCCCACCTTATGATGTATAGTTATGGCCTTGGTGTGAATATTTTAACGCGACATGACATATATTTATGCCAGGTAGCGATAACCTACTTGCACTCGCTTCAAAGTGGGTGAGAAATGGTTGTTATAAGCAGCCAAGACTCACCTCTAGTGACGGGCAGCAGCGATCACCCTGATAAAGTATTGATACATTTGTTTCATTCCTGATTTATCAAATGTTTGAAAGAAAAATTGTAGACATTTTTCCCAGAGCGACCAATCACAGTTCAGCTTTCACCTGACCAGAACTGATTAAGATGGGAATGCTGAGCTGTGATTGGTTGTTAACGAGAATTTTTTTTTTTCTCGCACATTTTGATAAATCAGGGCCATAATCTCATTCAGTAGTTAGAGATTCTTATTCCTGCAAGCAAGATGTATAGGCCGGCAGTCTGCAAGACTTGTACTTTGTGGTTTCCTTCCTAACTGACTATGATACAGAAAAGAGAAGGTTATTTTGAGGACAAATGTGAAGCGGGGAGTTCACACCTAGGTCAAACTTGTACTGGACTGTTAGGCCGGGTTTACACATCAGAATGTCTGCGCGGAAACTCTCCATGCAGGCATTCTGCAGACTGTGGGCGAAGCATAACATGCTGGCGCTAGGACCTCATGGGAATTCACCCAACAATGCATTCCGTGAGGATTTTGCAGAAAGAATGGACAGGTTAATTCTTTCTGCAGACACGGAAATCGGAATTTCCGCATCAGAAAAACCTGGTGCGGAAATTCAGCCATGTGCACAGCTCAGCAGAATCTCATTGAATACAATGACACTCTGCTGCTGCGGAATCTCCTTGGGATATGTTCACACAGCGGAATTTCTGCATTTCCACAAAAAATTCCATTCAGGAAAGCATGCTAAAAAGGCTTGAGGAATTGCCACAGAATTGTTGCGGAATCCTCTGTAATTCAAGCCCCATTGACTTCAATGGGATTTCACCATGGAATTCTGCATTCCGACTGATCTTATATTTCTGCGGAATGCAGAAAGCGGAAATTCGGCTGTCTGGATGGGAAAGCGGAATCCCATTAAATGTGATGGGCAGTAAATTCCAACTGAATTTCCGGCCAAATTCTTCAGAATTCCGCACCTAAATTCCGCCATTTAAACTAAAAAAGTACTTCTTGTTATATCTTGAGCACTCTATTTCCTGCTAAAAATTGTGAATCTGAATAATATTGATCTATTGCCCGACCTGCTATATCCTATATGTATGACGTAAAAGTACATGTGAAAAAAAGTCAGCTCCTGGCACCGGGCCGTGGCCAGAGAACTTTAAAGGGGTACTCCGTCCCTAGACATCTGATCCCCTATCCAAAGGATAGAGCATAAGATGTCTGTTCGCGGGGGTCCCACCACTGGGGACCCCCGCGATCTCCCTGCTGCACCCGGCGTTCGTTAAGAATGTTGGTTGCAGCGCCGGAGGCTCGTGACGTCACAGCCGCACCCCACTCTTGCCTTCATGCCCCCTCCAAAATATTTGCATTGAGGGGGCATGACCATGACGTCACATGCGGGGCGTGACTCTGACATCAAGAGCCTCCGCCCCATATCACCAGTCATCCAGCACGGAGCGAAGTTCACTCCATGCACTGGATGTCTGGGGTGCCGTAGCCAACATTGCAGCCAACACCTTATCCCATGTCCTTTGGATAGGTGATTAGATGTCTAGGGGCCGAGTACCCCTTTAAACCAAGTTTATCTTACATGGTTGAATCTCTTCTGCACTTTGGCCAACTATAGCTCTAATCTCACTACCTCATATATCATGGGAACAGGACTCTTTGTTCAGTAGAAAGGCCTACTCTATCAGTGCCCATGCCGGGCATTAAGCCTTTAGAACCCACAATCAACTTTGATCTAAAAGTCCAAAATCCTGGTGCTGGTGGGTTTGGGGAAGCTGATCGGGACCACTGCTGGATAATCGCAAGGTCTCAATCAGCTGAGATGACAACCGGAGGCTCTTACCTACCTCCATGCTGTTCGATTGGTGATTCGGGGATACATGCAGCCTCAACAGCCTGTATAAGTGGAGCACCCATAAAACTGATCAATGCTATGCTTATGGCATAGCACTAAACAGTGTAAACAATTAAACAACTGCATGTAATAGTCCCCTATGGGAACTAATAAATAGTGTACAAAATTATTAAGCAGATAGGGGCTAACTTTTTTTTGCATGATACTTCTCCTTTAACCCCTTACAGACGCAGGGCGTACAGGTACTCCCTTGCGTCCTGGTACTTAAGGACTCAGGGTGTATTCTTGGTATATTACATACTTTGTGGGATTACCACCCCTCTGAACTCTCACTGATCAGGTACCTGTGTCCCTGTAATGGAATGTGACCCTCCGCGCAGCGACACAGTTTTCTCCCTGTCGCCTGTGCTGCACATCCACCATCCGCTCACTAGCTGTTGCAAGACTACAACCCCCAGCATGTCCTTTCTGTAAGGGCATGCTGTGGGAGTTGCAAAAGGTTTGGGGGGCAGATGGTAGATGTGCGTCGCGGGCAGGTGGGAGAAATGCTGTAGCTGTGTATAAATAAGCATTGGGGAGATGGGGAGAAACTGTGTCCCAATCCCCATGAGAGAGGTCAGCGGAGATGGAGTGAGAGGGAGCTGGCTGTAAAGCAGTAAAGCAAAAATGAAAGAAACAATCTGATTGGTTGCTATGGGCAACTCAGCAACTTTTCCTCTGGACAAGTTTTGATAAATCTCCCCCATTGTGTATTCTCCTGACTGTCCCATCAGAGCTGTAGTCACTTGTAAGTTCTGTAGTTATGATGGATGACACTGTACTCCAATCTGTGGCTCTCCAGCTGTTGCAAAAGTACAACTCCCATAAATCCTGCGGCTCTTCAGACACGATGGGAGTTGCAGCTTTCCAACATCTGGAGAGCCACTTGAATGAAGGGGATTGGTGGAGGTCTCATTAGTCGGACCCCCACCATAAAAATCGGATGCTTATTTTAAAATGCCCAGGCTTATTTTTGGTCCCAGTTCGGCCCTGTCTGTAAATCACCTAAATTACTGTGTATTCTCCTGACTGTCCCAACTGTGCTGTCGTCACTGATATCTTTGTGCGGCTGAGGCGGAATAAGGGGGTCATCAGGTATTGGGAAAGCAGGTCGCTGTGGGGGTATGGGTAGAGGGGCCCAGGACAATTTTTCCCATTGGGGCCCTGTGGTTTCTAGCTACGACCCTGGGATCAACATATGGTCCATTGTAACAGGTGGGGGTAAAAACTTCCCCTGTAAGGCCCTACTCTCGCATTATTAATTCCCTTCTTGGCAAGTGTTACTTGCCCTAAAAAGGGTGGCCCCACACAGGAACCTCTCCCTATTTCCCCCTACAAACACTGCCATTTCCAAGAGTTTTTAGGTGGAAATAGAGAGTTTCCTGTGTGGGGCCACCCTTTTTAGGGTGAGTAACACTTGCCAAGAAGGGAATTAATAGGGCGAGAGTAGGGCCTTACAGGGGAATTTTTTACCCCCACCAGTTACAATGGACCATATGTTGTTCCCTTCCACCTTTTAGAGGTCTTTGCATCACATCAATATTTGGTGGTGTAGGTGGCACATGGTGTTTTTTGCACACCTTTCCTTTTGTTTGATTTAAAAAAATATTTTGGGTATATATATTTTATTCTAAGCATAATATTAAAAGCTAAGTCTTACGTAATGCATATCCTCAATACTTACTTGTGCACACTAACACTTTTACAAAAGAGAACGTTTTCTTCTGCCTACCTGCCTCAACTACTATTCTGATCCTGCCCCCCGCCTGATGCCACACATCTGATGCCAAGTTCTCCTTTTTTCACCCACCTTCATAACCGCATACTGGTATTGCCACCCACCGCACCACTCTGTCACCGGGTCCCTTTCAGGACTCCTGATTCTGCTGCTGTTACTGCTGCCACCTCCAGGCTGTTTCATTCTGCCACCATATGTTCTCCTCATGCTGATGCCACTTCCAGGCTATGTCATTCAGCCACTATATGCTGCCTCCAACTCCAGGCTGTGTCATTCAGCCACTATATGCTGCCTCCAACTCCACGCTGTGTCATTTAGCCACTATATGTTCTCCTCATGCTGCCACCACCTCCACGCTGTCTCATTCAGCCACTATATATTCTCATCATGCTGACAACACCTCCACGCTGTCTCATTCAGCCACTATATATTCTCCTCATGCTGACAATACCTCCACGCTGTGTCATTCAGCCACTATATAGTCTCCTCATGCTGCCAACACCTCCATGCTGTGTCATTCAGCTACTATATGGTCTCCTCATACTGCTGCCACGTGCACGTTGTGTCATTCAACCACTATATGGTCTCCTCATACTGATGCCACCTCCAGGCTCTGTCATTGTGCTGCTCTGCGACAGTGAATCTAATAGCAACACCTCTGATCTGCATGTCCTACTGAATAACAGTATTATTTCACTAACCCAGCACACACCCTATGCGTGTTACAGCAAGGCAAAGTGTTGTACACCCCTATTGAGGCTCTCTGTAGGCCATAAATAGCCATTTTTAATAGCAATTTGCCGCAAATAAATTCTGATCGAACCAAATTTTTAGGGAAAATTCGTCGAATCAGCCGAATCAAATTTTTCAAAACATTTGTTCATCTCTAATCTCTATAGTAGGCGGTGGTTATGTGGCCTCCTCCTCTCCCGTCTTGGACCATGTAGATGTCCATTCAGCTTCTCTGTCTGTGAAGAACAAGGATCTCCAGTAAGGTTTAATCTTACAAAAGTAAATCATTGTGATGTATCTTTATTAATTGGTTATAAAAATATAGGTAAATTGCATGTTTGGTATTGTCCACCAGGGGGCAGTATTGTACTGAAAACATTCCACTGTATTCAAACACAAAATGATTTGTTTATCCGTACTATTGGAGGGAGTTAACAAAGACTGGGGGGGGGGGGGGGGTTATTAAGGCTTTTATTAAAGTTTTCTGGTGTTAAAGAAAAAAAAGACGCAGGGCGTAAATGTCGAGCATGCTTCATTCCAGGTTGGACCAACTCAGAGGCGCCCTGCTTGGGAAACCCTGCCCTGTAAAAATGAAAAATCCCTGTGTCTTTATGGGGTTATTTTTAAAATAGACGTCTTTGTTTCTAAAATTAATTTAATTCATCTAATTCATGTGTGTTATTGAGTATTGTCCACCAGGCGGCAGTATCGCACTAAATTGATTCCACAATATTCAAACATAAAAGGATTTACCACCATTCATTGCAGATCCATACGTGTGGCCTCATCTCTGGGATCCAGATCTATAAGAGGGGATTTATTAGGGTTCGTACGCCAGTTTTCTGGAGTAACAATAAAAAAAGAGTCCCACAGATTTTTTTGTTGGGTGTAATAAGACCCTGCAGCAGTGTTTCCCAACCAGGGTGCCACCAGGTGTTTCAAAACAACAACTCCCAGCATGCCTGGACAGCCTTCGGCTGTCCAGGCATGCAGGGAGTTGTAGTTTTGCAACAGCTGGAGGCACCCTGGTTGGGAACACTGCCTTGCAGCATAGTTAGACCCCAAATGGTCATGTGAGCAGTCACCTGGGGGGCCAGTGCATCCATTGCCTCTTATCAGCGCTGTGTACAGAGCGAACATTAAAGGGGTACTACTGGAAAACATTTTCTTTCAAATCAATACGGTGCCAGAAAGTTAAACAGATTTGTAAATTACTTCTATGAAAAAATCCCAATCCTTCCAGTACTTATCAGCTGCTGTATACTACAGAGTAAGCTCTTTTCTTTTTGAAATTCCTTTCTGCCTGACCACAGTGCTCTCTGCTGACACCTCTGTTCATGTCAGGAACTGTCCGGAGCAGAATGGGTTTGCTATGGGGATTTTCTCCTACTCAGTTCCTGACATGGACAGAGGTGTTAGCAGAGAGCACTGTGGTCAGACAGAAAGGAAATTTAAAAAAGAAAAGAACTTTGTATAGTATACATCAGCTGATCAGTACTGGAAGGATTGGGATTTTTTAATAGAAGTAATTTACAAATCTGCAGTAGAAGAGAACCGCACTCACCCGTCAATCGTGCACCGATGCTTTATTGCAAAAGAACCATGAACATGAACACAATACAGCAGGATACCGGCAGGAACGCCAGGACACACACACGTGTGGTTACAGCTGTTTCACGGGACTCAGCCCGCTTCGTCAGACTCTCACGTGAGAGTCTCATTGTGTTCATGTCCATGGTTCTTTTGCAATAAAGCATTGGTGCACGATTGACGGGTGAGTGCGGTTCTCTTCTACTGCTTTCATTGTATAGCGATTTGTGCCTTTCCTTACCTGCACACCGTCATGCACCTCCAGTGATCTCATTGCACTCCTGACGCACGGATCCAACTACACCATTACATACCCTGTTGCTTGCTAGTGCTGTGCCGGACATTCATTTATGTTTCTACATACTGTGGATAATTTACAAATCTGTTTAACTTTCTGGCACCAGTTGATTTAAAAAAAAAAAAATATATATATATATATATTTTTCTAGTGGAGTACCCCTTTAACTTCAATGGGAGTTGTGCAAGTGGGGCTGCGCCCTTTGCCTAACTCCCATTAAAGTCAATGGGCGGTACGTAAATTCCGTAACATTCCCACCTCAGTTGCTTTCCGCTTTTCCAAACACTGCCGGCCGCTGCGAACAGGAATGCCGGAAATAACAAAGCGGGAATACACCTTTTAACCCTTTCATTAAATTTGACCCACCGGAGTATTTAAATTATTGAATTGGGGTCCTGGGTTATATATATATATATATATATATATATATATACAGTGGTCCCTCAAGTTACAATATTAATTGGTTCCAGGACGACCATTGTATGTTGGGACCATTGTATGTTGGGACCATAACTCTATGGAAATCTGGTAATTGGTTCTGAAGCCACCGAAATGTCATCCAAAAATAGGAAAAAGTGAGAATGAAGTAGAATGAGTAGTAGTGCATACACTTCAGTAATACAGGTATAGAGTACAGAACATGTAATACCACCCTGTACAGTAGGGGGCGCTACCAGACACCAGTCAGTGCATACACTTCAGTAATACAGGTATAGAGTACAGAACATTTAATACCACCCTGTACAGTAGGGGGCGCTACCAGACACCAGTCAGTGCATGCACTTCAGTAATACAGGTATAGAGTACAGAACATGTAATACCACCCTGTACAGTAGGGGGCGCTACCAGACACCAGTCAGTGCATACGCTTCAGTAATACAGGAGTTTTACCAGTAAAATGTCCATTCTGATTGGTCAGTTTTTCCAGCCATTGACACGTTTCACAGATCTGGACTGTCCGTAACATTGTATGTTGAGTCTTGTTTCAACTTACAATGGTCCAGAAAAGACCATTGTATGTTGAAACTATTGTATGTTTAGTCCATTGTAAGTTGAGGGATCACTGTATATATGTATATATATATATAAATTTTTATTCCCTAAGGTTGTATGGGTTGCCTCCCCCACTCCAAAATATACTGATAGGTGAATTTAGATTGTGAGCCCCGATCTGAGCGATGAGAAGCTCTGTACAGCGCTGCAGAATATGTTGGCGCTACATAAAAAAAGTTATTATTATAATGATGAGAAAAAACGTCTAAATATAAGTCCTATTGTCCGCGATCACATACATGATGCATGGCAGTGACTGAAGTCTGTGTCTTACCGAGTCATCACTAGAAGTCCCAGCGTCTTGTGAGATCTGACATAGGGGTGTATATCTATAAAACACAGTCTCGCACCCTAATGTCTGCCCACCTCTATAGACCTCTCCCTGACCCCTATTAAGAAGATGTTTGCCTTAGTTTACATCAAACAGACCACCTTCCTCCCAGCAAACGCCAGAGTGTCAAAAGGCAGCAAACACTGGTCACTTGTGTCTACGGTGGTTACACTGTTTATTTTGGTCTCTACTTGTTCTGCCAAATGTATGTGATCTGCACAGATCTGTCATTACAGGGCACTTTCCATCCACATAAACAATGGGGGTATGGAGAGAGGGGTCAGTCGAATTAAATACCGTTGTTAGGCTGCATCAGTGGTCTCCAGACTGTGGGCCTTATAGGGGTACTCCGCTGGAAAAACTTTTTTTTTATTTTTTTAAATCAACTGGTGCCAGAAAGTTAAACAGATTTGTAAATTACTTCTATTAAAAAATCTTAATCCTTCCAGTACTTATCAGCTGCTGTTATGATCCACAGGAAGTTATTTTCTTTTTTAATTTCCTTTCTGTCTGACCACAGTGCTCTCTGCTGACACCTCTGTCCATTTTAGGGACTGTCAAGAGTAGGAGCAAATCCCCATAACAAACCTCTCCTGCTCTGGACAGTTCCTGACATGGACAGAGGTGTCAGCAGAGAGCACTGTGGTTAGACTGGAAATAAATTCAAAAAGAAAAGAACTTGCTCTGTAGTATACAGCAGTTGATAAGTACTGGAAGGATTAATACATTTTTTTTAATAGAAGTAATAACAAGTCTGTTTAACTTTCTGACATCAGTTGATAAAAAATAATAATAATAATAATGTTTTCCAGAAGAGTACCCCTTTAAATGGGCACTTTAACTTTTGATATGTTGCACATCTTGGCAAAACATTAACTTTTCTAATAGATTTCATAGATTTTTTTTAATTCTCCTTTTTATAGAAATCTAGGTTTATAAAAAAGACCACTAGGGGTCCTCATACCATCCAACACATAATCCTGTCCTGCTGCAGCATCATTTTTGTCCTAGTTGAAGCACAGGCAGGAATGAAGTCCTGTAAGAGAGGGTGGGACTAGCACTCCTCTGTGCTCATGCCTGTCCTCACAGACTGCAGCGTGAAAACAGAGAGGAGGGGGTTACAGAGCAGCCTGCAGTGATTGAATAAAGAGACCCAGCACAACAGACTCAGGGAGGAAGTGAATGCATGGTGAGTGAGGGCGGGCTCAGTGCTTGCCTCAGACACGCTCCTTCCTGAGCAGTGGATGTCAGAATGAGTGAGAGGCAGAACGGAGGTATTTGTGAGCCAAATACAGAAGCTAGACACATAAAAAAGATGTAAAGCATCGGCATGACCTAGTGAGTAACATATAGAAGTATTATTATTTCTCTGTGATATGACTGGTACTGATGTTGCAAGACTACAACTCCCAGCATGCCCGGACAGCTGTTGGCTGCCCGGGCATGCTGGGAGTTTTAGTGTTGCAAAGGCTGAAGGCCCACAATATGCAGTATATAGAGTAACAGTGATGTTTTTATGTGTCCATCATTCAGCAGAATATTTATGTAAATATTGGGACAATGGATCACAAATATACTATGGGGGATATTTACGGATAGCGTCATTTTATGAGCAGGTAAAAAACGGAGCACGCTGCGCCAACTTTATCAACTTGTAAAAACAATAAACTGGTGCGACATCTTTTTATTTAGGCCACTTCATCACTGACATTACTTTGCATTAATGGGTATTCCCAATAAGGAACATTATCCCCTATATATAGGATATGGGAAAGCTACTGGATCGGTGGTGGGACTGTATTAAAAAATAATAATTTGCAGCTTTTGGGGGCTTCACTTTCTACGCAGTGCACTTTTCTGTAATAATGACAAATTATCTTTATTTCACAGGTCCATATGATTAAAATAATGCCCAATTTTTATGGGTTTTGTTTTATTTTTACTTAAAAAAACAATAACTTTTTGTACAAAAATGAGTATGCTTAAAATTGTCCTCTTCTGACTCTTCTATTTATATTGGAATGTATGAGGGCTCATTTTTTTGCACTGTAGTTTTTTGTGCTCTGTAGTTTTTTGACACCGTTTTTTTTATGGGACTTTTTGATCGCTTTTTATTCATTTTTTTTTCTGCTGTATGAAGTGACCAAAAATCAACAATTGTGGACTTGTTGCAGCTTCATTAACCCCTTAAGGACTCAGGGTTTTTCCGTTTTTGCACTTTCGTTTTTTCCTCCTTACCTTTTAAAAATCATAACCCTTTAAATTTTCCACCTAAAAATCCATATTATGGCTTATTTTTTTGCGTCGCCAATTCTACTTTGCAGTGACATTAGTCATTTTACCCAAAAATGCACGGCGAAATGAAAAAAAAAATCATTGTGCGACAAAATCGAAAAAAACCCGCCATTTTGTAACTTTTGGGGGTTTCCGTTTCTACGCAGTGCATATTTCGGTAAAAATTACACCTTATCATTATTCTGTAGGTCCATATGGTTAAAATGATCCCCTACTTATATAGGTTTGATTTTGTCGCACTTCTGGAAAAAATCATAACTACATGCAGGAAAATTTATACGTTTAAAAATGTCATCTTCTGACCCCTATAACTTTTTTATTTTTCCACGTAAAGGGCGGTATGAGGGCTCATTTTTTGCGCCGTGATCTGAAGTTTTTATCGGTATGATTTTTGTTTTGATCAGACTTTTTGATCACTTTTTATTCATCTTTTAATGGTATAAAAAGTGACCAAAATACGCTTTTTTGGACTTTGGAATTTTTTTGCGCGTACGCCATTGACTGTGCGGTTTCATTAAATATATATTTTTATAGTTCGGACATTTACGCACGCGGTGATACCACATATGTTTATTAAAAATTTTTTTTACACTGTTTTATTTTTTCTTATGGGAAAAGGGGGGTGATTCAAACTTTTATTAGGGAAGGGGTTAAATGACCTTTATTAACACTTTTTTTTTTTTTTGCAGTGTTATAGGTCCCATAGGGACCTATAACACTGCACACACTGATCTCTTATGCTCCCATAGGGACCTATAACACTGCACACACTGATCTCTCATCCTGATCACAGGCGTGTATTAACACGCCTGTGATCAGCATTATCGGCGCTTGACTGCTCCTGCCTGGATCTCAGGCACTGAGCAGTCATTCGCCGATCGGACACTGAGGAGGCAGGTAAGGGCCCTCCCGGTGTCCTGTCAGCTGTTCGGGACGCCGCCATTTCACTGCGGCGGTCCCGAACAGCCCGACTGAGCAGCCGGGTCACTTTCACTTTCGCTTTAGAAGCGGCGGTCAGCTTTGACCGCCGCTTCTAAAGGGTTAATACCGCACATCGCCGCGATCGGCGATGTGTGGTATTAGCCGCGGGTCCCGGCCGTTGATGAGTGCCGGGACCGACGCGATATGATGCGGGATCGTGGCGCGATCCCGCTTCATATCGCGGGAGCCGGCGCAGGACGTAAATATACGTCCTGCGTTGTTAAGGGGTTAAAGGGGTACTCCGGTGAAAAACTGTTTTTTTTTTTTTTTAAATCAACTGGTGCCAGAAAGTTAAACATATTTGTAAATTACAGTGTGAATTCGGCTAGAAAACAGACATGGTGCACATCTACAATCTTGTATAATGATCTGATTGCTTCTCAACATAATATCAAAAACTAACAGGTTGTTATTATACATTTTTGATCAAAAAGTACAAGCCCACTCGCCACGTCAAGGCCACCTATTCAGAGTGGGTCCCTAACGTCCCTAGCATAAAATGGCATAGCACTGGGCGGCGACCACCACCGCCGCGACACCAGTGCCCACAGGGGGGGGGGGGGGCTACGACCCACTGGCAGAGCGGCCCCAATGCCACTCAAACCAGTCTATGGGCTGCACCCGCCCGCAGACACAGCGCCACGGCAGCAACGGACGCCGCCCAGCACCACACCAGTGTGAACAGGGTCAGACTGGGAGGCTACTAGGAATGAAATGGCCCTTATGTAGCTGCGCCATTTTATGCTAGGGACGTTAGGGACCCACTCTAAATAGGTGGCCTTGACGTGGCGAGTGGGCTTGTACTTTTTGATCAAAAATGTATACTAACAACCTGTTAGTTTTTGATATTATGCTGAGAAGCAATCAGATCATTATACAAGATTGTAGATGTGCACCATGTCTGTTTTTCTACCCGAATTCACACTGTGATTTCTATCCCCTCCTTTTTCTTTGTTTGAACATGTGCTGCACTCTTCCCCACCCCCTCAGCCCAACCCTATATAAGTAGTAGTTAGCTACACATGGGTCATTTCTTTCCTAGCTGCCTCCCAGTCTGACTGGGAGAGCATGGTAAGTGAGCTATTACGTCCCTGTTCACACTGGTGTGGTGCTGCGCGGTGTCCGTTGCTGCCGTGGCGCCGTGTCTGCGGGGGGGTGCGGCCCATAGACTGGTTTGAGTGGCATTGGGGCCGCTCTGCCGGTGGGTCGTTCCCCCTGTGGGCATTGGTGTCGCGGCGGTGGTGGTCGCCGCTCGGTGCTGCGCCATTTTATGCTAGGGACGTTAGGGACCCACTCTGGATAGGTGGCCTTGACGTGGCGAGTGGGCTTGTACTTTTTGATCAAAAATGTATACTAACAACCTGTTAGTTTTTGATATTATGCTGAGAAGCAATCAGATCATTACACAAGATTGTAGATGTGCACCATGTCTGTTTTTCTAACCGAATTCACAGATTTGTAAATTACTTCTATTAAAAAATCTTAATCCTTCCTGTACTTATTAGCTGCTGAATACTACAGCGGAAATTATTTTCTTTTTGAAACACAGAGCTCTCTGCTGACATCATGAGCACAGTGCTCTCTGCTGACATCTCTGTCCATTTTAGGAACTGCCAGAGTAAAAGGAAATCCCCATAGCAAACATATGCTGTTCTGGGCAGTTCCTAAAATGGACAGAGATGTCAGCAGAGAGCACTGTGCTCATGATGTCAGCAGACAGTTCTGTGTTTCAAAAAGAAAAGAATTTCCGCTGTAGTATTCAGCAGCTAATAAGTACAGGAAGGATTAAGATTTTTTTAATAGAAGTAATTTACAAATCTGTTTAACTTTCTGGCACCAGTTGATTTAAAAAAAAAAGTTTTTCACCGGAGTACCCCTTTAACATTTTGTTTTGATAGTTCTGAATATTACACACATGGCAATACCACATGTTTTTGTTTATTTTTGTTTACATCATTTTATTTGGACAATGGGAATAATTATAACTTTTATTAGGTTTACATTTTTTTTTTTTTTTTTACATAACAGACTATTACATGCAATCTTCCAATTGCATATACTGAACTAATGGTGTGCCATAGCATAGCCTTGATCAGTGTTATCAGCACTTCATTAGTACAGGCTGTCTGCACTATCGGAGCGCCGATCGGAAAGACCCCCATGGGATTTCTTCTACAGTTGGTCTTAAAGGGGTAGACCAGTGAAAAAAATTGTCATCAACTGGTGCCAGAAAGTTAAACAGATTTGTAAATTACTTCTATTTGAAAATCTTAACCCTTTCAGTACTTATCAGCTGCTGTATGCTCCAGAGGAAGTTGTGTAGTTCTTTCCAGTCTGACCACAGTGCTCTCTCCTGAAACCTCTGTCCATGTCAGGAACTGTGCAGAGCAGGAGAGGTTTGCTATGGGGATTTTATCCTGCTCTGGACAGTTCCTGACATGGACTGAGGTGTCAGCAGAAAGCACTGTGGTCAGACAGAAAAGACATTCAAAAAGAAAAGAACTTCCTGTGGAGCATACAGCAGCTAATAAGTACTGGAAGGGTTAAGATTTTTATATAGAAGTAATTTACAAATCTGTTTAACCTTCTGGTACCGGTTGATTAAAAAAAAAAAAAAAGTTTTCCAGCGGAGTATCCCTTTAAAGAAGCAGTCCAACACATACATAGTCGTACATGTCTTTTATTTCAGCACAGCTGCATCTACGTATTTTATTACCATAATTCAGTCATGCAATACTTTGGCGGTAGGACCGCCCGGCACTGTGCCGTCACCATTGGCGCTATGCTGTGTTCGTGGACTTCCGTGCAACATGTTCTTTCTTTGCGCGGAACAATTTTCGCAGTGTGAACGGGTCTCGCGGAAACCAATTCACACTGATGTTTATGTTCACAGCGCGTAATTCCGTTCGTGGAATTAAGCTCACGGAATTCCACGGTAGTGAACCCTTAGAAAGATTCTTGGCTTGATGTGTCAGAGGAAGTGGTCAGTCCTGGTTCAGTTGACTTCCTGTGAACTACAGGATGACATCATCACCTACCAGATCCCCCCCCCCCCTCCAATTCCACATCTGTGGCTATTTCTATGGGATCAGGATATATAGTAGATATACACATCTCTTAAAGGCTATGCTCACACATTACGTTTTTTTCTTGGTTGTTCTATTTTTGCCATGATTTTCCCAATGTTGTGGTTCAAAAAGGTGATATTTTACTGCAGGTGTGCAAATCATAGTAATAATATGTAATCTTTACCATCATTTTAGGAAATCGCAGCAGAAATTGCCAAAATGCCTAAAAATGTGAGAAAAGTGCAGAACAAATTTAACATAGAACACTGCCTAAAGCCTTTATAAAGCCCCTCAGTTGTGATTTTTAAAATCACTTCTGCCTCATGGCAATAATTCTCCAAAAAAAGTACATTGAATAAGAAAACGCATTAAAACTGCACATAATGTGAACTTACCTCAACCCACTTACAAGCCTTAGGCTTATGGTTGCTGGTTGATTAAGTTGGTCTCATTTGATGAATTTAACCCCCCCCCCCCCCCTCCCCTTTGCAAAGCCAGAGAATTTGTGGGAAATGTAGGCAAAATCAAAAACAAACGTGTCTGAAAACTCATGCCTGCCACATCAGCTAAAACAGGTAAGCACAAAGTATACACAAGAACCTCTACATTATTCTCTAATAATAGCCTATGCTGTACTATATAAGATGAAGAAAATCATTCCTGGAGGGCTTCTTTAATAGTATAGAAATTGATGTAAATGCCAGTAAGCAAAATGGCTATTTCTGCTATGTATCCTTGAAAACAGTGCTAATAATTTGACAAGGATCATAGCCTATAATAATAAATGAACTTTTCTTGGAAATTGCCTGACATTTGTACACACAGCCGCTAATAGACAAAAATGTTCTTAGCCTTTGCATGGTTCGGAGAACTTTATCCCTAACAGTCTGTACAGTCTAAAAATAAACATCCTCAATCTGTCATTTCATGGAAGATTTTCTCTAGTTCTTTCCCTACTGCAGAAATAGTAAAATTGGACGAAGTTCTCCTCTGGTTTCAAGATTTAAAGGGGATGTCAATGTGTTGCCTTCTTATGTATTAGGGATGAAATCTTATAGACTTCTGTCAAAACCCCCAGCTGGTGGGCCTCATGCCACCTACCGTACCCCTTGGGTGCAGCTCACAACAAGCAGGACACGTACATGTTTTGTGCACTGGGGCTTAGCCATGCTGAAACAGAGGGGTTTGCCAAAATTATACCCACCAAGTTGGAAGTGACAATTGTCCAGAATGTCTTGGTGCTGAAGCATTAAAGGGTTACTCCGCCCCTGGCATCTTATACCCTATCCAAACGATAGGGGATAAGATGTTAGATCGCTGCGGTCCCGCTGCTGGGGACCCCGAGGATCGCTGCTGCAGCACCCCGCTATCATTACTGCACAGAGCGAGATCGCTCTGCACGTAATGACGGGCAATACAGGGGCCGGAGTTACGTTACGTCACGGCTCCGCCCCTCGTGACATCACGGCCCGCCCTCATCAATACAAGTCTATGGGAGGGGGCGTGGCGGTCCTCACGCCCCCTGCCATAGACTTGCATTAAGGGGACGGGCCGTGATGTCATGAGGGGCAGAGCCATGACGTCACCCTGCTCCGCCCCTGTATCGCCCGTCATTACGTACAGAGCGAACTCGCTCTGTGCTGTAATGATGGCAGGGTGCCGCAGCAGCGATCCCCGGGGTCCCCAGCAGCGGGACCGCGGCGATCTGACATCTTATCCCCTATCCTTTGGATAGGGGATAAGATGTCAGGGGCGGAGTACCCCTTTAAGATTAAAGTACCCCTTTAAAATTAAATCATATAATTATTTGATATATTCTTTTGGCAGCTTAAAGTGAACCCGTCACCATGAAAATTCAGTAAAATTTATTGCTCTAAAGCATTCCTCAGTGGGCAGTCCTAATCAATGGCTACCGTATATACTCGAGTATAAGCCGACCCGAATATAAGCCGCTAATTTCACCCCAAAAACCAGGAAAAGTTATTGACTCGACTATAAGCCTAGGGTGGGAAATACATCATCCCCCCCCCATGTCATCATCCCCCCCTGTCATCATCCAGACCCCTGTCATTAACACCCCCGTCATCATCACCCTGTCATTTTCACCATCATCATCATCACCCCATCATCATCCCCCTTGTCATCATCCCCCCCCCTTCATCATCACCACCTGTCAATCCCTTTTCAGTGGTCTTCAACCTGCGGACCTCCAGATGTTTCAAAACTACAACTCCCAGCATGCCCGGACAGCCGATGGCTGTTCGGGCATGCTGGGAATTGTAGTTTTGAAACATCTGGAGGTCCGCAGGTTGAAGACCACTGCGGCTTTTGTCATCATCCAGACCCCCCTTTAGTTTTCTACTCACGTCCCCTCGGTGGAGAGGAAGGGTGAGCTTGTCCGTCCATCTATCTATGCTGCAGGGACCGTCTGGTGTGGAGGGTTAGTCGTTCCGGCCTGTCCATCTTCACCGGGAGGCCCTCTTCTCCGCTCCAGGCCGGCCCCAGACTAGTGACGTTGCTTTGACGATGACGCACAGGGACGTTCATGCGCAGGGATGATTTCTGCATGGACGTCCCTGTGCGTCGTCATCAAGGCAACGTCACTAGGCCGGGGCTGGCCCGGAGTGGAGAAGAGGGCCTCCCAGTTAAAATGGACAGGCCGTAACGACTAACCCTCCTCACCGGACGGTCCCTGCAGCATAGATGGCCCCGACCAGCTCACCCTTCCTTCCCACCGAGGGGAGGTGAGTAGAAAACTAAAGGGGGGTCTGGATGATGACGAAGGCCGCAGTGGTCTTCAACCTGCGTACCTCCAGATGGCTTTCCGGGCATGCTGGGAGTTGTAGTTTTGCAACATCTGGAGGTCCGCAGGTTGAAGACCACTGAAAGGGATTGACAGGTGGAGAGTTCACTCGAGTATAAGCCGAGGGGGGCGTTTTGAGCAAGAAAAATCGTGCTGAAAAACTCTGCTTATACTCGAGTATATACTGTATTTTTGTATGTACTTTTAAACTGGTAAGGCTGTCAATCACTGAGTAGGACCGCCCACTGGACTCCTTGATTGCTCAGGATCCCAATGCACACACAGCTTTCATAACTGACTTTCCCACAGACTGCTACAATTAGTCTTTGTATCCCTGGTCCATGTTAACTCCACAAAGCTCCTCCCTGAACTGGGTGAGATGATCGGGATGCGACCCACGGGCAGGCACGACCCGCCGTGTGGATCGCATCCCCGCCGGAGGACACAGAGTAGCGCTCCCGGTCAGCGAGTCTGACCGGGGCGCTGCAAGCCAGAGCAGAATGCTACGAGCGCTCCGGGGAAGGAGCAGAACCCGGAGCACTCGGCGTTACAAGCACTGATTCAGGCATAGTTTACCACAAAATTATTGCCCAGTAGGCTATCTTTTAACCACTTAAGGACCTAGGGCGTATGGATACGCCTTGACGTCCTGGTACTTAAGGACCCAGGGCGTATCCATACGCCCTTGGGAATTGCGGTCCCCGCTGCGCGCCGGGCGGGGACTGGACCGGGATGCCTGCTGATATCGTTCAGCAGGCATCCCGCGCAAATGCCCAGGGGGGTCACCATGTCGGCGATTGCGGCAGATCGTTGGTGAATTCACACTAAAGATCTGCCACGATTCGGGTCATACGGGTCACGTGATACTAGGTGATCGGGGGTGTACAATACACCCCTTACCACCTACTGTATCTATGGGGAGGTGGCGATTTCGTCACCCCCCCCCCCCCCAGGAGCGCTGCTGTTGGCTGGACGATGGTCCAGCCAATAGCAGCCGGCGGGGGAGGGGTTAACTGCATCTTCTTGCAGCTCTGCCCGTTAGCTGCTCAAAGGTGCCAGGGATCCCCCCCCCCCCCCCGTGAGGATTGGAGCCCCCTCAGGGCCGATGATCCCCCATAGAGCAGGGACAGAAACCCCCCCCCCCCCCCCCCAGGGAAAGGTAGGAAAAAATAGTGTAAAACAGTAAAATAAAAGTAAAAAAAAAATTTCCCCCCCTAATAGGTCCCCAAGGGTCTGCCGGAGATTTTTCAGCTTGACCCGGGCCCTATTAGGGGTTCAGGGCGCTGCATTTGGCCCCCCCAATTTTTTTTTGGCCGCAGCTTTTTATTTTTGTCCATATAAAGGTGTGTGATTTCTAATCACACACCGTTATATATAGTATACACCAAGCGCACACACTACATACATCCCCGCCACCCCCCACACACACCCCCTCCCCTTTTAGTTTTGGCTATGCTCTGGGTCATCATTCTGGGAATATAACCTGTTTTATCCTTTTATGTCCCACTGTACCCATTGTTAGTTATAAGTGTACCCCATATAATGCCCATTGAGGGGGGGTCCCACTGTTCTGGCTCCATAGGCAGAAGCTCAAGGCCCCTGACTCCCCTCCTGTTCCTCAGTGACCAGTGTGCACCTGGAGATCCGTTTTACGCCCAGATATGAGGTATGTCCTTTTTCCAAAGAAATGTATTTACAAATTTCATTTTTTTTGCTTTTCTGGCAGTAAATGCAACACGCCCCCCCCCCCCCCCCCCCCCCCGCCCCATTTCAGCAAAATTAGAAAATGTGACTCCTTCTCTTCTGAGCATTGTAGCGCTCCTGCAGTGCATTTGACGTTCATTTATGGGGTACCTCCATGCTCAGAAGAGATGGGGTTACAAATTTTGGGGGGTATTTTCTGCTATTAACCCTTGCAAAAATGTGAAATTTGGGGGGAAACACATTTTAGTGAAAAAAAAATATTTTTTTTTTTTACATATGCAAAAGTCGTGAAACCCCTGTGGGGAATAAAGGCTCACTTTATTCCTTGTTAGGTTCCTCAAGGGTTCTAGGTTCCAAAATAGTATGCCATGTGGATTTTTTTTTTTTTTTGCAGTCCTGGCACCATAGGGGCTTCCTAAATGCGACATGCTCCCCGAGCAAAATTTGCTCTCAAAAAGCCAAATATGACTCCTTCTCTTCTGAGCATTGTAGTTCGCCCGTAGTGCAATTCAGGTCAACTTATGGGGTACCTCCATTCTCAGAAGAGATGGGGTTACACATTTTCGGGGGGGGGGGGGGTATTTTCTGCTATTATCCCTTGCAAAAATGTGAAGTTTGGGGGGAAACACACATTTTAGTGGAAAAATATATATATATTTTTTTACATATGCAAAAGTCGTGAAACCCCTGTGGGGTATTAAGGCTCACTTTATTCCTTGTTACGTTCCTCAAGGGGTCTAGTTTCCAAAATGGTATGCCATGTGTTTTTTTTTTTTTTGCTGTCCTGGCACCATAGGGGCTTCCTAAATGCGGACATGCTCCCCGAGCAAAATTTGCTCTCAAAAAGCCAAATATGACTCCTTCTCTTCTGAGCATTGTAGTTCGCCCGTAGTGCACTTCAGGTCAACTTATGGGGTACCTCCATACTCAGAAGAGATGGGGTTACAAATTTTGGGGGGTATTTTCTGCTATTAACCCTTGCAAAAATGTGAAATTTGGGGGAAAACTAGCGTTTTAGTGAAAAAAAAAAAAAAATTTTTTTACATATTCAACTTTAACGTAAAGTCGTCAAACACCTGTGGGGTGTTAAGGCTCACTGGACCCCTTGTTACCTTCCTTGAGAGGTGTAGTTTCCAAAATAGTATGCCATGTGTTTTTTTTTTTTGCTCTCCTGGCACCCATGCCCCCCAAAAACCATTTTAGAAAAACTCACTCTCCAAAATCCCACTGTCGCTCCTTCCCTTATGAGCCCTCTACTGCGCCCGCCGAACACTTGACATACACATATGCCTCACTCGAGAAAAATTGGGTTACACATTTTAAGAAAATTTCTCTCTTTTTACCCTTTGTAAAAATGCAAAAACTGGGTTTACAAGAACATGCGAGTGTAAAAAATGAAGATTTTGAATTTTCTCCTTCAACTTGCTGCTATTCCTGTGAAACACCAAAAGGGTTAACAAACCTTTTGAATGTCATTTTGAATACTTTGAGGGGTGCAGTTTTTATAATGGTGTCATTTATGGGGTATTTCTAATAAGAAGGCCCCTCAAATCTACTTCAAAACCTAACTGGTCCCTGTAAAAATCCGATTTTGAAAATTTTGTGAAAAATGGGAAAATAGCTGCTGAACTTTGAAGCCCTCTGATGTCTTTCAAAAGTAAAAACATGTCAACTTTATGATGCAAACATAAAGTAGACATATTTTATATGTGAATCAATATATAATTTATTTGGAATATTCATTTTCCTTATAAGCAGAGAGCTTCAAAGTAAAAAAAATGCAAAATTTTAAATTTTTTCATAAAATTTGGGAATTTTTCACCAAGAAATGATACAATTATTGACAAAATGTTACCGCTAACATAAAGAATAATATGTCACGAAAAAACAATCTCGGAATCAGAATGAAAGGTAAAAGCATCCCAGAGTTATTAATGCTTGAATGCCACTAGGCCCCACTTAAGCCTGCCTCTAATCCTTCTCCCAAAATAGCTGAGAGGTAGTTTGGCATTCTTGGACCCCACTCTCTCGGACCCTTTTTTTCCACTTATTCTGCTGTCTACCAGGCACAGCCCATGACTTACAGAACTGTCCCAACTGGGCCCCTTTCCCAGGCACCACAACCTGGCCCAAACTCACAGGCTTAAAGGAGTTATACAGTATCATATAAATGTATCCCCTACCCGCAGGTTAGGGGATAGGTGTCAGATTGGGGGGGGGGGGGGGGTGTCCTCTGTGATCTCCCACCCGAGACCAAATCCAAGCCCAATCCCCCTGCCCCTCCCGATCCGCAATCTAACACTTATCCCCTATCCTGCAGATTGGGGGCACATTTTTTGATAGTGGACTTCCAAGACTGTTCAGTTATTAAAGAACCCAAACCAGGTGATTGTTGTAAGAAATGGACAGAAAAGAATCCAATTATAGTCAAATCCCAACTACTGATATGTACTGCCAGATAACACAGCTCTTTGGCCTCAATATTTGTGAACTATGCTTGGAAACCCACCCATCTCAGTTCAGAACAATTGAGTAAGCTGGAAGAAATTCTGAGAAGCTCTTTTATTCAATCCCAAATCCAATAAAGAATAAACATATAAAAGTATCTCATGCCCTGTTATTCATTATCACACTTCCTTCGGGCTGAGAACCGATCATGTCTCCATCAACTTAGCGAACTCATCCAATACAATTCTAAGCGCGGTCTATCGAGGGTGGATTTATTGGGTTTACACCTCAACTGCATATTTATGTATCATTTAAAAGAAATATTTCAGAAACTTACATATGTCATTTTATGATGATAACATTTGTTTTAATTTTTGTTAAATCAACTGGTGCCAGAAAGTTAAACAGATTTGTAAATTACTTTGATTAAAAAAATCTTTAACCTTCCAGCACTTTTTAGCAGCTGTATGCTACAGAGGAAATTCATTTCTTTTTTGAAATTCTTTTTTGTCTTGTCCACAGTGCTCTCTGCTGACACCTGATGCCCATATCAGGAATTGTCCAGAGCAGGAGAAAATCCTCATAGCAAACCTATGCTACTCTGGACAGTTCCTGACACGAAAAGAGGTGTCCGCAGAGAGCACCGTGGACAAGACAAAAAAATAAATTCAAAAAGCAAAGAATTTGCTCTGTAGCATACCCAAAGAATGGGTAGATAAAGGTGGGGAATTTGAGATGCGTCCTGAGGTACTAGCTGTGCTTGAGTGGCAGGACACATTGTTTTTATCCTCTTGTGGACCTGATGAAGGCGCATGTGAGAGCCGAAACGCGTGTTCCATAAACAAAATCTCAATAAATTGTCCTGTGCAACCGTGGCATTTTGAGTCTGTCATTTGACAGCAGGAGCCCTCTACAAAATTCCCCACCTTTATCTACCCATTCTTCGTCTATCAATCTGTATCCTAAGGGACACGAATAGGGGAGATAGAGCTGCACACGGCATCCACTGATCTTTCCCCTACACCTCCCGACAGTGTTGGGCTTACACTGTTGCATCCCATCAGCAGGTCGATACAGGACATTAGGAGAGGAGGTGGGTCGTCCCCCCCCCCCCCCCCATTTTTTCCAACGACAGCATACGAGAGAGCGCCCCGTTTTTTTGTCTTTTTTTTTTGTCTTCCTTCTGTTTTCTCTGTAGCATGCAGCTGCTAATAAGTACTGGAAGGATAAAGATTTTTTTAATAGAAGTAATTTACAAATCTGTTTAACTTTCTGGCACCAGTTGATTTAAAAAAAAGTTTTCCGCCAGAGTTCCCCTTTAAGAGGTTATTTTTGGGAGACCTAAATGTATTCCAAGAGCTATAACTTTATTTCCCATGTAGATATGTTATTGTTCACTGCTGTGCTATCTTACTGTGCTAGTAAACAAACATTCATTCTTTGGTGAGAAGCTGCATAAGGGCCCCATAGCAAGACACTAGGACATCTGAGGGCTTCCAACCAGACTCAGGACTGTCTAGTTTCCAACTTACTGTCTGAAAAAACCTACACCCTACCATTGGAAACTTCTTGCACCAACTGTAAACCAAACAACTAGAATCTGTCTCAGAGAGAAAAACAAAGTGACTAGTAATAAAGCAATGACTTGAGCTCCACCCTTAATTCTTCTTGTGCAGGAATCGGCTGTTTCAGTTAAAGACCGTTACTGCATTCTTTGACCTCCTTACAGTGCCTCCCTTTCATGGGCACTAGAGATGAGCGAATCAAAGCTGACGAACCTGAATTTGTTACGAATTTCATGATTTATTCGATTCACAACGAATGCGAATATAGCTGCGATTCTATTGCGCGAATCGCATCATTAAACTCCATTTAACAGCGTTTCAGGTGCCGGGACACCTAAAATGTCAGATCCACATGTCAGTACATGGGGCTGGGGATGCTGGGAAGGCGGGAAGGCGGGAAGGGAGGTAGGCGTGCTGACCCTGAATCACATGCGGGATGCAGCCTATCAACATTCATTGACCCCTGTGATGTCACAGCCCTATATAATTGGCAGCCATTTTGCGGCTGCTCATTTCATGCCATTCACTGCAGAGAGAGAGGACAGCTGCGTGTCTGTGTGTGTTACACAGACACGCTGAATTGATCATACCGCAGCGTTCCACTGCTAACTGCTAGTCACATCAGCATTGTGGACAGAGAGCAGTGCAGTGCTTTGCTTGTTCTCACTGAGAAGGATTTTTATGCCAGCCATTAACCTCCCAGTCACTTTATTCAGCATTTCATCAGAGAGGGGCAGATAGCTTTTCGTTGCCTCATACATATCAACAAGCTGCCTTAACTTCATGAACCTTATCACAGCTGGCTGGAGTGATTTTTCAGCGCAATTTTGTGTATTTTTCCCACAAGAAATCATCAGCTGCATATACTAGTCTGTAGACAGTATAAAAACCAATTCACACCATTCTTAACACTCTCTGACAGAGTGCAATTTTGGGTTTAATACACATTTTTCTTTTTTTTTGTGGTGCTGCACTGTTGTGTCCTGCTGCTGTGCAAAAATACATTTTTTCAGCGGACTGTAGTGCATTTTTCTGCCCTCAAACGTGCATACCACATACCTACTTCCCAGCAGTCTTCTATTTTGTACCTGTTAATCTGTCAAGGGCCTACATACTGTGAAAGTCCAAGCAACAGTACTCACCGGCTGGTGTTTTACAAAAATACAGAGTTTTTGGGCGTATTGTAGCGCATTTTTCTGCCCTCATCAGTGCATACCGCATATGAACATCTAAGTAGTGTACCATTTTGTACCTGTTAATCTGTCAAGGGCCTACATACTGTGAAAGTCCAAGCAATAGTACTCACCGACTGGTGTTTTACAAAAATACAGAGTTTTTGGGCGTATTGTAGCGCATTTTTCTGCCCTAATCAGTGCATACCGCATACGTACATCTAAGTAGTGTACCATTTTGTACCTGTTAATCTGTCAAGGGCTTACATACTGTGAAAGCCCAAGCAATAGTACTCCCCGGCTGGTGTTTTACTGAGTTTTTAGGCGTTTTGTAGTGCATTTTTCTGCCCTCATCAGTGCATACCGCATACGTACATCTCAGTAGTGTACCATTTAGTACTGTTAATCTGTCAAGGGCCTACATACTGTGAAAGTCCAAGCAAAATTACTCGCAGGCTGGTGTTTTTAAAAAAATACAGATTTTTTTAGGCGTATTGTAGCGCATTTTTGTGCCCTCATCAGTGCATACCGCATACCTACATCTAAGTAGTGTACTATTTTGTTCCTGTTATTCTGTCAAGGGCCTACATACTGTGAAAGTCCAAGCAAAAGTAATCACCTGCTGCTGTTCTAGACAAATAATGTTTTAAGAGTAGTAAAGCGTATTGTACTCCCCCTATATACACACTAAGTATGTCAGGCAGCGAGGTGCTAGGACATGCACAGAGGAGTGGCAGAGGCCTAAATCCTTCAGGCAGAGGTCGCAGAAGACTAAGGGCGAGTGGCAGCAGGAGTCACAGCGAGAGGCCTGTGCTCCCGTTATCAGCTAGCGGTCGTGTCTCGACCAGCAACCCATCTGCCGTCGTCAATTGGTTAACACGCTCATCCACATCATCACAAGTGACATCTGACACCCCCAGTCAACAGTTGTTGGGTTCCTCAGTTGGCATGGCCCAGGAGCAGTCCCTGTCCTCCCATTGCCTTTGCTGGCTGTTCCCTCTCCTAGAGAAGTATCTTATGCTGTGGGTTCAGCTCCACTATTCACTGAGGACGATCTAATAGAGGACAGTCAGCAGCTACTGCCCAGCCAAGAAGGGGAGGAAACATGCGCTGCTTCCTCCACTATGCGGGCAAATAGTGATGAGGAGAGTGACGTGGGAGGCGGTGTTGCCAGGGTTCAGGGTCCTGAAGCAGACACTGTTGAGGAACCTGAGGAGGACATCAGTGACGTGCAGACACAACTCGATGTTGATGATGAGGAAGCCGATCGCAATTGGGAGCCGGGTGCAGAAGGTGCTTCATCATCATCAGAAGAAGAGAGTTGCAGGTTGCCCGTGAGGCAGCAGCTGAGCCAGCAAGGCGGTAGCATAGTTGGCAGTCAGTATGGTGGCAGAATTGACATTCTGGAGCCAAACATGCCCAGGAAAGACCACCTGCTTCGCGGCAGCCTACCTTTCCGGGAGGTAGTGGAACAGGGGTTCCTGGAGATGGAGGCAGTAGCAGTCAATTAGTGCAGACTGTTGGTGAGAAAATCAACTACTTGGCAGTGTGGCAGTTTTTCATCAAGCATCTGGAGGAGGTTCACATAGCCACATGCAAGATATGTCGGCAGAAGGTGAAGCGTGGCCAGGGTCCCAATGTTGGCACCACGACCCTTCATCAACACATGCTTCGCCACCATAAAGCGGCCTGGGAGAACCGTGGCTCCGATGTAGTGGTCCAGCCTGCTGCATCACCCAGTGGCCAGCCGCTCCCTCCTTCAGCCAGCCAAGGCTCCACCACCTCAGCCGAAGGGAGCTGTGTGTCATACCCTCCTCCAAGAGACAACAGTATGCGCCCACTCATCCAACGGTGCAGAAGCTGAATGTGCTCTTGTCTAAGCTGCTGGTGCTGCAGTCCCTCCCTTTTCAAGTGGTGGACTCTGCACCTTTCAGAGAAATGATGGCTTGTGCCGAGCCGAGGTGGAGAATACCATAATTTCTTTACGAAGAAGGCAGTACCAGCCCTGCACAATTTTGTGGAAGAGAAGGTGGGCCAGTCCTTGAGCTTGTCGGTGTGTACCAAAGTGCACGGCAGTGCCGACGTCTGGAGCTGTAACTACGGTCAGGGACAATTCATGTCCTTTACGGCTCACTGGGTGAATGTGGTTCCTGCACAGCCACAAACCCAACTTGGACAGGTCATTCTGCTTCCTCCTCCACGCTGTCAGCCCGTTGGTTCTGTGACAGTGTGCGACTCTGCCTCCTCATCCTCCACCGTGTCCTCAGCCTCCACTGCCTGGACAAGTCTCAGTGGCCCTTCAGCATACCATGTGTGCAGGGCACGGCGGTGTCACGCTGTTCTTCACATGGTTTTCCTTGGCAAAAAGTGTTGGAAACAATGGCTGGTCAGGGCAATGGAGACGTTGCGTCTACATTTCACGGCCACATGAGCCCTGTGGGGGCTTGTTAGATTTGGGGCTTTGTACCCACACGCCGGGTTCCGGGACACTAAAACTTGGAAGTTAAAAGTTAAATTTCAAAATCATTAATTTAAATTTCAAAATCTTAAATTTAAATAAAAAAATTATGCAATTCAATGGTCTCCTCATGCTTCAGCCAACTCCAGGCTGTGTCATTCAAACAATATATGGTTTACTGATGCTGCTGCTGGGCCTGGGTCTGGGACTGAAAATCTTGTTATGGTAGCACTAGCTATTCAAAATCTTAATTAAAAATTTCCAAAATTCTTAGAATTGAGATTTCAACATTGATCTTTCAATCTTAGAGGTTATGAAATCCTTTGATTGGGATTGTGAAGCCCTGGGATCTCCTCATGCTTCAGCCAACTCCAGGCTGTGTCATTCAGGCAATATATGGTTTACTGATACCGCTGCTGGGCCCTGGTCTGGGAATAAAAATTTTGTTATGGTAGGTAGGACCAGCTATCCAAAATCTTCATTTTCAATTAAAAAAATTCTTGTGTTTTTTTTGTGGGGATTGTGAAGCCCTGGGGTCTCCTCATGCTTCAGCCAACTCCAGAAGGTGTCATTCAGGCAATATATGGTTTACTGATCCTGCTGCTGGGCCTGGGTCTTGGAATAAAAATGTTGTTATGGTTCGTAGCACTTGCTATCCAAAATCTTCATTTTAAATTTCAACAATTCTTATGTTTTTTCTTGGGGATTGTGAAGCCCTGGTGTGTACTCATGCTTTAGACAACTCCAGGCTGTGTCATTCAGCCAATATATGGTTTACTGATGCCACTGCTGAGCCTGAGTCTGGGAATAAAAATTTTGTTATGGTAGGTAGCACTAGCTATCCAAAATCTTCAGTTTAAATTTCTGAATTCATCTTTCAATCTTAGGGATTGTGAAGGCCTAGTGTCTACTCATGATGCTGCCAACTCCTGGCTGTGCCATTCAGCCACTATATGGTTTCCTCATGCTGCCAACACCTCCGCGCTGTGTCATTCAGCTACTATATGGTCTCCTCATGCTCCCAACACCTCCACGCTATGTCATTCAGCCACTATATGGTCTCCTCATGCTTCAGCCACCTTCAGGTTGTACCATTCAGACACTATATGAGCTCATTACGCTTTCCCCACCTCCAGGCTGTGTCATTCAGCCAATATATCATTTTCTGATTCTGCTGGGACTGGGATATTAACTCAATATATGTTATGGTAGCACTAGCTTACATAAATGCTTAATTGAGATTTCAACATTGATCTTTCAATGTAAGGGGTTATAAAACCCTCGGGTGTACTGCTGATGCCTGCGCCTGACTGCTCCTGTGTCTTTCAGGAACTACTTGGCTTACTGATGCTTCAGGACTTGGGACTTAAATTTTTGAATGGTTGCACTAGCTAACATGCATCTTCAATAGAGATTTAAACATTCACCTTTTAATGTTAGGGGTTGTGAACCCCTCTTGTGTACTCACGCTGCTTCCTTCTCCACTCTATGTGTTTCAGGAACTACTTGCTTACTGTTGCTGCTGGGCCTGGGCCAAAACATTTTTGATGGTAGCACTAGCTAACATACATCTTCAATAGAGATTTCAACATTCATCTTTTAATCTTAGGGGTTGGAATTTTTTCAAGACTGAGGGCCTTTGGCCCTCGACGTCATATGACCTGTGGAATTATCACAAGAATCCAATGAAACATGTTGGAGCAATAGCAATGAACCATAACTGATTAAATGAAACCTCGTACTTTCATAATCAGGGGGGGCACTGAGAGGCAGGGGTTGGAACAGGTGGTATCTCGCCTGGCGGAGGACCGCCAGCTCGATGCTCACCAGAATGGGTAATGTAAAAATTCAATTTTCACTTCAAATTACATTAAATATGACATAAAAGATCTCTTTATCCTCTTCAATTTTGACACCTTATGGTCTCCCTTCTGCCACATAGACACTCTGCAGCGGTGATTCTAATGGCAATGCCTGTAATCTGCATGCCAAAGTGAATAACAGTATGATTTCACTAACCTAGCATACTCCCTATGCATGTTACAGCAAGGTAAAGTGTTCTACACCCCTATTGGGGCTCTCTGTAGGCCAGAAATAGGCGTTTTTAATACAGTTTCGCCGCAAATTTATTCGACCCGAAAGGAACTTTTCGGAAAAATTGGGTGAATCGGCCGAACCGAATGTTTGAAAAGTTCGCTCATCGCTAATGGGCACCTCAAAATACCAAGCCAGACGCTCAAACAGGGTGTGTCCCAGAGAACATCACCATCACTTATATGCAAAAAACAAAGAGAACCAATCAGAGCAACTTATGAATAAATTATTTGTCTCAGCGACAACATGTTTATTAAACATATACGAAAAACATTTACATATAATATATAAGAAAATGGTGAAATGCGAGAGGAATAAAGCATCAATAAGGTGATATCACCGGCCCTGCATACAAACTATCAATAGAAAGTGCATAGATAGGTCAAAAGCTAGTGCACTAAAGGGTACTCGCACTCAAAGTGAAAGTGAAGTGCCAAATACATGAACAAAGTGACAAGTGTATGTAAGCTGACCATACTCAATACAGACCTAATGAGGGGTAAACAGAGGATCAAAGATAGCAGGAGCCGGGATAGCACCACTCCAACACATGTTTCAGTACGTCACCTTCGTCTGGGAGTCCATCACTTATAGTGCAGTCCCCTGGTCACTGGACCAGCCCTTAAATGTAGGAAGTTCCTGTGAAAGCTTTTTTGCCATTGTGACCAGTGCCACACAGACCATGACCAATCTGCATTCAATAGCAATTGGTTACTCTCACTTATCCAATGTGTTATTCAAAGCTAGAACAAGTCCATCACAGGTAAATGGTGCTATCGTTCACCACACGTTCAAGCTTAGTAGAATATACCTGGACTGCATGCGGCGAGCTCATAAAAATAGATAGGTATATATTCACATGGAATTACTCACGACCACTACGTTCAGGTCTTCTTGCAGATTTATTTGCATGATATTCTTTTCATTCACATATGTTGGGTACATAGTATCTGTAAATGGGGTACGGTGGTTTACATCCCAGACAGGTAAGATGACAAATACCTCAGCTCCAGACTGCCTATATTCTACTAAGCTTCTCTCCTTACTGCACCATCTGTGTTCCCTCTGGGCCAGTCTAGGGCCTAGTTCTTACACTGTGATATTAATCCCTTGGCTCAAGGGTCAGAACAAAGACTGTGGTCATGTACGCCATCGCTCAGGGGCTAGAAATGAGTTGGAGAGCCTTATAGAACTGTTATTTAGGTTAATACCTTAATATGAATACTTGAATATGTTTTCTTTACCACCAAGCTGTCTCAGAGTTTGCCAGCAAAAGACTGTATTTGTCAATTATTGCTGCGCCATTTACACAGCAGGGTGGTCACCAATTGGCCCCTTGCAACTCTACCCTCAGCTTTTTAAGGTCATATTCCTAACTTAGAGGGGTAAACTACAAGAATATCAATGACATTTCACCCCTCTTACCTGCCCTCGTCTTCAAACCATGATTTGTGATTACTTCAGTGGGAATTTTACAAAATCAATGAGTGCCCTCTCTTAGCGTCAAGAAGGTCACTAGAAACGGGTAGGTGTCCTCTTCTGTCACTCAACCATACCCAGACACACGGGTCTCTAAATTTTGGAACTCCCGATGTTTCAAAACTACAACTCCCAGCCAGAGGCATACCTAGGTAAGTAGGTAGCTAGCTAAGTAGGTAGGTAGCCAAGTAGCTGTGTAGATAAGTAGGTAGCTATATAGGTAGGAAGCCAGATAGCTAGATAAGTAGCTGTGTAGATATGTAGGTACATACAGAGGTAGGTAAGTAAGTAGGTAAATAAGTAGGTAAATGCTGTCCGGGCATGATGGGTGTTGTAGTTTTGCAACATCTGGAGGTCCGCAGGTTGTAGACCACTGTCCTGTACTTTCCATTGCATGGATCCCTCAACATATGATGGTTTCAACAAACGATGGTCCATTTGGAACGGATTACCATCGTATGTTGAGGGACCACTGTACAGTAGTCCCTCCACATACGATGGTAATCCGTTCCAAATGAACCATCGTTTGTTGAAACCATCGTATGTTGAGGGATCCGTGCAATGGAAAGAGTAGGAAGTTATACTCACCTGTCCCCGCCGCTCCGGACCGTCACCGCTCGTCACTGCTGCCCTGGATGTCGCCCTCCATCACTGTCGCCGCGTCCCTGGGGTGTCCCCAACGCTGCGGACGTCTCTGCTTCCCCGGGATCCTTGCTCTCCGTCGCCGCCATCACGTCACTATGCACGCCGCTTCTATTGGATAACGAGACGGTGTGCGCGGTGACGTGATGACGATGAAGGAGAGCACCGACGATGCAGGGGATCCCGAAGAGGACGCTCCAGAGCCCCGAGGACAGGTAAGAGACCATCACCGGAGCACACGGGGCACCGTAAACGGCTATCCGGTGGCAGCTGAAGCAGTCTGCGCTGCCGGATAGCCGTTTATGCGATGGCCCCGACATACAAAAGCATTGCATGTTGATGCTGCCTTCAACATGCGATGGCCTATGAGAGGCCATCACATGTTGAAATTATCGTATGTCGGGGCAATCGTAGGTCGGAGGGTCACACACCAAGATAAAAAAAATAAAGATAATAATTATACGTACCTTATGTCCCAGGCAGCAATCTCCTCCACGTCTTTCTTTCTCCAGAGTGATGAGGTCACGGTCTCCTCTCAGTGTAGGCTACAGGTCCTGCCGCTCACACCGAGAGGAAGCTTTCACCTGTATGTGCCCATAAAGGTGAAGCAGCGCCCATGTGCCATACCTTTGCTTTGGTGGCCTGTTCTCCAGAGCGTAGGTACGATACTGTTTACAGCCGTTGGCTGTCCGGTCATGCTGAGTTTTGCAACATCTGGAGAGCCACAGTAGACCACTGCCCTAAGAGATATTTTATTACAGAGGGGTTGCAAGATTTAAACTTGAAAAACTTTTGGTCCCTTTTCCTCTGGGCCCCTCAGTACTTCTTAGTTTTTATTGCCAGATTTTTTTCCTTCTAAACACGAGTTGAGCTTGTTCTCTTATGTCATCATAGTCTGCAATAACAAAGTATAGCACTACCCAAGGTGATCAATATCAAAGGATTTCAAAGCAGTTAAACATATGAAGCTGAAATTCCGGCTATGTTTAGCTGCAATAGAGCAGCAGTGAGAACCGGGGAGGGCGAGGGATTAAACGTCTGTACACTTTCCTCAGTCAGTCAAGGACAAGGCATTGTGCCCATTAGGGTTATGAATTCCAGGCAAAGATAACCCAGTACAGAACCCTCTGAAGACTGTTTCCTTTATATATATATATATATATATATATATAACATTCTGTATTTTGTCTCTGATTAGCCATGCACTTTTATTTTCCTTCCAAATTGCCAGAGTTTTCTCTACCCCTCCCCCGTCTGTAGAATAAAAAAATGGCAGACAGCTTTTCTTTTCTTCCAAAGGAGAAAAAAAAAAATATCTGGAAACTTTGTCAGGATATATGATCTCATCGTACTGCACGCGTGTCTGCAAGTTTTGGAATGGAAATTGAAGGGACACCTCCAGGCATATTTTTGTGCCGTGTTGTAAGAAAATTATACGTGTTACCACTAGCTTCCCCTCGAAATGTGCAAAGCTGCTGCGTGTTATGTAAATAGTCAGTCGTCCGGGAAGTCTTTGCCGTCTCTGAATGTTCTCCCATGTTAATCTAGAAGGATCTGCTGTAATTACGTATTATTAGAAGAGATGTCTGCGCTGATTAGAAGGTAGCATTCCTCACAGACGCTATGTAAACATTAGAACGGCCCATTTAAAAAGACAGATTTTGTTTAGAATTATGGGGGCCTTAAAATATTTAAGGTACCGTATATACTCGAGTATTAGCCGTTCCGAATATAAGCCGAGGCCCCTAATTTCACCCCAACAACCTAGGAAAAGTTATTGACTCGACTATAAGCCTAGGGTGGGAAATACACCCCCCCCCCCATGTCATTATCCCCCCCTTCATCATCACCGCCTGTCAATCCCTACTCAGTGGTCTTCAACCTGCAGACCTCCAGATGTTGCAAAACTACAACTCGCAGCATGCCCGGACAGTCATCAGCTGTCCGGGCATGCTGGGAGTTGTAGTTTTGAAACATCTGGAGGTCCGCAGGTTGAAGACCACTGCGGCCTTCGTCATCATCCAGACCCCCCTTTTGTTTTCTACTCACCTCCCCTCGGTGGGAAGGAAGGGTGAGCTGGTTCGGGCCATCCATCTTCGGCCATCTATGCTGCAGGGACCGTCCGGTGTGGAGGGTTAGTCGTTCCGGGCTGTCCATTTTCACCGGGAGGCCCTCTTCTCCGCTCCGGGCCGGCCCCGGACTAGTGACGTTGCGTTGACGACGACGCGCAGGGACGTCCGTGCTCAGCAGACGTCCGTGAAGTTCCTGCGCGTGAATGTCCCTGCACGGTGGCATCAATGCAGCGTCACTAGTTCGGGGCCGGCCCGGAGCGGAGAAGAGGGCCTCCCAGTGAAGATGGACAGCCTGGAACGGCTAACCCTTCTCACCGAACGGTCCCTGCAGCATAGATGGCCGAAGATGGACGGCCCGGACCAGCTCACCCTTCCTTCCCACCGAGGGGAGGTGAGTAGAAAACAAAAGGGGGGTCAGGATGATGACGAAGGCCGCAGTGGTCTTCAACCTGCGGACCTCCAGATGTTTCAAAACTACAACACCCAGCATGCCCGGACAGCCGATGGCTGTCCAGGCATGCTGGGAGTTGTAGTTTTGCAACATCTGGAGGTCCGCAGGTTGAAGATCAATGAGAAAGGATTGACAGGTGGAGATGGACGGCCCGGATCATCCCCTCACAGCTAAGCCAAAAAGTTTTTTTTGTTCACTCGAGTATAAGCCGAGGGGGGCGTTTTCAGCACGAAAAATCGTGCTGAAAAACTCGGCTTATACTCGAGTATATACGGTGCTGAAAAACTTGGCTTATACTCGAGTATATACAGTATATTCATTATAGTCATTTGGTTTGGGGAACCAAACACGTCACAGATCAGATTCATTGTCTAGGTTAGGCCTTTGAGGCACAAATATGTTCAGAAACTGTCAAAATGACATGCCGATGCTCTGACAGGAGCATTCATCTCAATGGCCTGAGCGTAGTCAGCTAGTGACTACAATCGGGTCATTTCTTTAGAATATACAAGTTTTGGCTCAGACTAAAAAATGTGGTTTGCAGCACTTAAAGCGTACCTGTCATAGTGCAAAAAAAAAAGAAAAAAAGTGATATGTTTCTCAGGACCCAATCCTGATCTTGTGCATATAATTTTTATGTGTCTCGGACCTATATGTCCAGAGATATAAGCATTTATCTGCTGGTGAGTTACTTTTTCATTGTGCCGGCTGGAGGGGGCGTGTCAGTCTGTCTCCCTCACAGGAGCAAGCCTGGGCAGTCAGCCAATCAGTACTCTCTACTCTGTAACCCTTTCCTCTCTGGTTTTATGCTGTGTCATGTGTCAGAGGAAGATACTTGGAGCTTGCCTGCAGCAATCAGAAGACATTATGGTGAATTCATAACAGGATAAAATGTATGTCACGATTCGGCTTACGGGTTGTGGATCCGCTGTGTCAGCGAGGGATTGGCGTGGACCGTGCTAGTGGACCGGTTCTAAGAGGCTACTGGTTTTCACCAGAGCCCGCCGCAAAGCGGGATGGTCTTGCTGCGGCAGTAGCAACCAGGTCGTATCCACTAGCAACGGCTCAACCTCGCTGACTGCTGAGAAGGCGTGGGACAGAAGGACTAGGCAGAGGCAAGGTCAGACGTAGCAGAAGGTCGGGGGCAGGCGGCAAGGTTCGTAGTCAGGATGGATAGCAGAAGTTCAGGTAACACAGGCTTTGGACACACTAAACGCTTTCACTGGCACAAGGCAACAAGATCCGGCAAGGGAGTGCAAGGGAGGAGATCAGATATAGCCAGGGAGCAGGTGGGAGCCAATTAAGCTAATTGGGCCAGGCACCAATCATTGGTGCACTGGCCCTTTAAGTCGCAGAGAGCTGGCGCGCGCGCGCCTTAGAGAGCGGAGCCGCGCGCGCCAGCACATGACAGCAGGGGACCGGGACGGGTAAGTGACCTGGGATGCGATTCGCGAGCGGGCGCGTCCCGCTGTGCGAATCGCATCCCCGACGGCCATGACAGTGCAGCGCTCCCGGTCAGCGGGACTGACCGGGGCGCTGCGGGGAGAGAGACGCCGTGAGCGCTCCGGGGAGGAGCGGGGACCCGGAGCGCTAGGCGTAACAGTACCCCCCCCCCTTAGGTCTCCCCTTTTCTTTGACCGGTAACTGCCTCCCCTGGGATGAGGACACCGGGAAAGAATGGAGGGTCTCCTCAACGGCAGGCAGTACAGCAGGAGTGGGAATGGGGAGGGAGGGCAGAGGGCGAAGCCTGGCACGGGGCAGTGTGACACCAGGACGGGGGCCATGAGGAGGCACTGAGGTTTGCCTGACGGGACTGGGAGGGGGGGAGAGGCACTTCCTATGGCAGGCAGAGTCCCAGTTCTTGATCTCCCCGGTGGTCCAATCAAGGGTGGGGGAATGAAGCCGGAGCCATGGCAGACCGAGGAGGACCTCAGAGGTACAGTTGGGGAGAACGAGGAGCTCAATCCTTTCGTGGTGGGGTCCAATACACATAAGGAGGGGTTCTGTGCGGTAACGCACAGTGCAATCCAGTCTGGCTCCATTGACCGCGGAAATGTAGAGCGGCTTGACGAGACGGGATACCGGGATGCGGAATTTATTCACAAACGACTCCAAAATAAAATTACCAGAGGCACCAGAGTCCAAGCAGGCCACGGCTGAGAGGGAGGAGTTGGCTGAAGGAGAAATCCGCACGGGCACCGTGAGACGTGGAGAAGCAGACTTGGAACCAAGAGACGCCACACCCACGTGAGCTGGGTGCGTGCGTGCGTTTCCCAGACGAGGAGGACGGATAGGGCAATCCACCAAGAAATGCTCGGTACTGGCACAGTAAAGACAGAGATTTTCTTCCCTACGGCGATTCCTCTCTTCCTGGGTCAGGCGAGACCGATCCACTTGCATGGCCTCCTCGGCGGGAGGCCCAGGCGTAGAATGCAAAGGATGCTGTGGGAGAGGTGCCCAGAGATCAAAGTCTTTTTCCTGGCGGAGCTCTTGGTGTCGCTCAGAAAAACGCATGTCAATGCGGGTAGCCAAATGGATGAGTTCTTGGAGGTTGGCAGGAATCTCTCGTGCGGCCAGCACATCCTTGACGCGACTGGATAGGCCTTTTTTAAAGGTCGCGCAGAGAGCCTCATTATTCCATGATAACTCGGAAGCAAGAGTACGAAATTGGATGGCGTACTCGCCCACTGAAGAATTACCCTGGACCAGGTTCAACAGGGCAGTCTCGGCAGAAGAAGCTCGGGCTGGTTCCTCGAAGACACTCCGGACTTCAGCGAAGAAGGCCTGGACTGTGGCTGTGGCAGGATCATTGCGGTCCCAGAGCGGTGTGGCCCAAGACCAGGCCTTTCCTGAAAGAAGGCTTACTACAAACGCCACCTTAGACCGTTCTGTAGGAAACAAGTCCGACAACATCTCCATATGCAGGGAACACTGAGACAAAAAACCACGGCAGAGTTTAGAGTCCCCATCAAATTTGTCCGGCAGGGACAAGCGGAGGCTAGGAGCGGCCACTCGCTGCGGAGGAGGTGCAGGAGCTGGCGGAGGAGATGGTTGCTGCTGTAGCAGAGGCAGAAGTTGCTGTAACGTGGCGGTCAACTGCGACAGCTGCTGTCCTTGTTGGGCAATTTGCTGCGATTGCTGAGCGACCACCGTGGTAAGGTCAGCGAGACTTGGCAGAGGCACCTCAGCGGGATCCATGGCCGGATCTACTGTCACGATTCGGCTTACGGGTTGTGGATCCGCTGTGTCAGCGAGGGATTGGCGTGGACCGTGCTAGTGGACCGGTTCTAAGAGGCTACTGGTTTTCACCAGAGCCCGCCGCAAAGCGGGATGGTCTTGCTGCGGCAGTAGCAACCAGGTCGTATCCACTAGCAACGGCTCAACCTCGCTGACTGCTGAGAAGGCGTGGGACAGAAGGACTAGGCAGAGGCAAGGTCAGACGTAGCAGAAGGTCGGGGGCAGGCGGCAAGGTTCGTAGTCAGGATGGATAGCAGAAGTTCAGGTAACACAGGCTTTGGACACACTAAACGCTTTCACTGGCACAAGGCAACAAGATCCGGCAAGGGAGTGCAAGGGAGGAGATCAGATATAGCCAGGGAGCAGGTGGGAGCCAATTAAGCTAATTGGGCCAGGCACCAATCATTGGTGCACTGGCCCTTTAAGTCGCAGAGAGCTGGCGCGCGCGCGCCTTAGAGAGCGGAGCCGCGCGCGCCAGCACATGACAGCAGGGGACCGGGACGGGTAAGTGACCTGGGATGCGATTCGCGAGCGGGCGCGTCCCGCTGTGCGAATCGCATCCCCGACGGCCATGACAGTGCAGCGCTCCCGGTCAGCGGGACTGACCGGGGCGCTGCGGGGAGAGAGACGCCGTGAGCGCTCCGGGGAGGAGCGGGGACCCGGAGCGCTAGGCGTAACAATGTATAAATATAAGAATAGATCTTTATAAAATTTGGATTTTTTAGATAAAAGTACAGCATTTTTATGAATACATGTTCTATCTGTTTTATCTTCTCCTAGTAAAGCTGGATGCTTATCAGCATAGCTGTCACTATGTGTGTCATTCATCTTTCACAGACTCCTGAATGTCTGATCAACTTCTTTGTCATTCAGGAGTCCGAGAAAGCTTTGTATATTTCAGCATTCTGGGAGTCGTAGTTTAGTAACAACTGAAGCTGCAATGTTTGTAAATAACTGTATTAGAGCAGTGTTGCCTCCAGCTGTTGTAAAACTACAGCTCCCAGCATGTCCACACATCCTTTATCTGTAGTTTTGCATACACTCAATAGAAATCTCCTATACTGGATACCGGTATGCTTTACGGCCGGTATCCAGTATGCTGTAAAATCTAGACTAGTCTGTCTGGCTAAAAGACAGACGACCCCTAGTGGCGGCTATTTTGAGCTTGAATTTCAGGTGAAAATGTAATTTTTTTTTTAACAGGTGTATATTGTGAAATGTCATATTATAATGAGTCCTGCAATATATGAAAAGTTTTTAACAATGACAGTGCCTCTTTAAAGGGGTATTCTAGCTTTATACGTCTTATCCCCTATCCAAAGGATAGGGAATAAGATGTATGACCACAGGGGTCCCGCAATCTCGGTGCAGCCCCGGGACCCCTGCGATCATACATATTATAGGAGATTATATGTATAAAGCCAGAATACCCCTTTAACTGAGATACGCTGGGAAAATGACCTGAACGTAGTCACTAGCTGCCTTCACTGGGACCATTGAATGATTGTGGTCCCTGACTGTCCAAGCACAGATACGTCGGCATGTCTTTTTGACAGTTTCCTGAGGTGTCTGAGCCACGAAGGTACAAATCATGGTGTGAACTCCTGATTAATATTAGTCTAAAAAATTATTTGGTCTTTACATAAAGGCCATACACCTACAACCTTCCCAATCACCCCATCCACATGAACACTCTACCAAGCAAACATGTATTTGGAATAGAAAGAGCGTTAATAAGTCTCTTCCATACTCACCTGGCACTAGCTTATCTCCCAGAGAGCAAAACAATGGGCAGTTCAATTTCAACATGCCAAGTCCTTCTAGCCCCTCGACATGATCCGTCGATGAAGATTTAGGAGGCCCTACAAATCAGATGGTTGGCTGGTCCCACCAAAATCGGCAGCCAACCATACCTAATTTGTTTGGGTACTGTTAGCCCAAAGACGTAGGTGAATATCTATTGTTTATTAGTAAGTACAAAAAGTATATGAAACTTTATCATTTACACTATATTAACAAAAGTATTGGGACACCAATGCATTACACTTACAGTACATGAGCTCTTAGGACATCCCATTCTAAATTCATAGCCATCATATGGCCACTATAATTACATTTACTCTTCTGGGAAGACTTTCTACAAGATTTTGGAGGTGTCTGAAGGAATGTTTGCCTATTCATCCAGAAAAGCATTTGTGAGGTCAGACATTGATGTGGAATGAGAGGCCTGGCTCACAACCTCCATACTAGTTCATCTTATAGGTGTTGGGTTGGGTGGAGGTCAGAACTCTGTGTGAGGCCAGTCAAGTTTTTACACACCAGCCTCACCCAACCATTTATGGACCATTATGGAACTTGGTTTGTGCACTAGGAAACAATCATGCTGGAACAGAAAAGGGCCAAACCCAAACTGTTCCCATAAAGTTGGAAGCAACAATTTTCCATAATGTCCTAGTATGGTGGGCATTAAGATTTCCCTTCATTGAAACTAAGGGACCTTGGGAAATCTCATCAGATCACTCTTCAATGATACCGCTCACAGCTGATGATGGAAGATCTAGGTGGGGGGGAAGACATTTTTAGGCCCTTGTAGTAATGTAGAAATAAAAGAAAGGCCACATACAGAGCCTCGTGTATTACCCTTTACTAGGTGGTAAAGAAAGCGTTTGGGACAAAATTGCCACTTATAGGTGGCCGCTCACCCCACAGAAGAATAAATAATGCATATCACCTCAATAAAGAGGTACAGTGATGCGGAGTTTGCTGCCAAGCTGGGAGGTCTCAGGGATCAAAGCGTTCTGTCCTGGTGTAGTATGCAGAGGAGGAAGGAGGAAAAAGACCTTGGATTCCAGGCGCTGCCAACTCAAGACATCAAAGCCAGAAAATGCTGGGTAGCACCCTCTTCCTCAGATCAGTATACATACAAACCATCAGTTGCAAACTTAAAGGGGTATTCTGTGCAAAAACATCATATCCCCTATCGAAAGGGATCCCCGCGATCTCCCTGCAGCAGCCCGCATTCTATGCGTAGCTGCGTCTGCAGCTTCGAAAACCGCCGGGCTTCCGAGACTGGGATGTGACGTCACGCCATGCCCCCTCCATGCGTAGTGGCCGTTTCGCCCCCTCCCATAGAAATGAATGGGGAGGGGGCTTGGCATGACGTCAGGTCACCGTCTCGGAAGCCCGGTGGTTTCCAAAACTGCAGACGCAGCTACGCATAGAATGCAGGCTGCTGCAGGGAATTCACGGGGGGTCCCAGCGGCGGGCCCCCCGCGATCAGACATCTTATCCCCTATCCTTTCGATAAAGCATGAGATGTTTTTGCCCGGAATACCCCTTTAAATACAGTGTGAATTGGCACCAAAGGGAATGTGACCACTGAGCCACTCCTACATTCCCTTTGGTGTCAATTCACACTGTATTTAAGTTTGCAACTGATGGTTTGTATGTATACTGATCTGAGGAAGAGGGTGCTACCCACGAAACGCATTATCTTTACTATTTGATTATTTTTACAATACACATGATCCTAAACTGGATCTTTAAAAGCATTTTCTGGCTTTGATGTCTTGAGTTGGCAGCGCCTCCTACCTCCTCTGCATTTTTAGGCCCTGACTTCCTGCAGGGTTGGCTCCTATAACAGAACTTCGCTGGTATCACTGAGCTCTGTAGGATAACCTATTCTTTCACAAATGTTTGTAAAGGTGACTGCATTGGTAGGGACTGGATTTTATATTTATATACCTGAGGAGATGGGACTGAATAAAACTCTGGAATTTAGTGATTAAAAGGAAGGACCCAATATTTTTATCCATGTAATATATCTTATTTATAGAAATTGGCGTCTCCCTCATTTTCCTGCAACCCAGCAAGCTGTAGGACTTTTTTTTTTAACACAATTTATTATATTTTTATATAATCATTTCTATAAAAACACATAATCTTGCATTCACAATGTGGCATAAAAAATTTATATTTTAATTGCTCAAACTTTTAAGAGTAGAGTTGCTGATACAATACATTGCAGTATTTTTGTATTGCATTGTAGTGTATTGGGCTCTGAACACACTTCTAGTATGACCTGCCTTACTACTAGATATATTTAGATGGGGGTTGTGGTGCAGTGATCTAATGATAAAGCAGGCTTTCTCCATACTCTGTCGTCTAACCACTTAGATGCCGCAGTCATGTTTGACTGCAGCATCTAGGGGGTTTAAATGTCTGAAATCAACGTTATCTCTGATCATAGCCACTGCCAGCAGGTGTCAGCTGTAATAAACAGCCAATAGGCACTTTGTATGGAGCGGGCTAAGCTCCTAAACCTGAGCCATACTTTCTGTCTGGCATCTTGAAACACATACGTCTGGTGTTAAGAAGTGGTTAAACAGTAAACAGGAGAAGGGGAAGAGGGGACGCAGCTGAAGTTTCTATCTCTCCCATTGTCTGTATAAGACTGACTGCTGTGAGAGGGAGAAGGAGCAGCATGGAGAAAGAAAATATAGATTTATAGGAAGTCTGAATTTTCCCGCCTGCTCTTAACAAAACCCTGTGGCCTCCATTGACCTGTACAGTAAATGTTTTACATTTCGTATCCAGCAAAGCATGATTTAAAATCTTTGCAGGAAACATTTACAAGAGACCAATAAAAAGTATAATATAAAATCACTGCCCCTCCCTCTTATTTGCTCGTTTCTGTGAATGTGCTTTTGTACTTTCAAGTTGAATAGTTCATTTAGACCTGGCACCCGGCCACATGTGCATGAGAGGCGACCGGTCAGGCCTTCTCCATAAGACTGGAGTCATAAACTCAATCCGCTTTGAGAAGTGTTCTTATAAGAGCACCAGTAACTTATAAGAGCAGCAAATATCAGATGAAGTAGTGATCACGGGGAGCTGAAGATTTTTTGGACTTTCTCCAAGGAATATGATTGGATGTTAGTCCAGTGCCTTAAATGGCTGCTGCAGGGAACAATAGATAGACTATAGTTTAGTTATCATAGGACTATGTTACTGTATTTGTAATAAAGTAAAATTTCAGGTCTTACCAGGAGATTGGAATATAGTAGAATGTGCTGTACTCTTTCAGGGAAATGGACCTGAGGAAGAAGGTTTCAATACCTTTGAAACGCGTAGACTGTTTTTTAATGTATTTATAATAAACCTCCTATATTTGAATGTATTGTCCATGACATAATCCATCCCTTCACCTGGATTTCTTGGGAAGTGCAAATTTTAAAGCATCTTCTTCTCCATGCAGACTTTGGATCTATTGCATCGTTGCTATAAAGAGCTGCAAGCATAGGGATGAAGTAAGGCCCTAAATATGAAATAGTGGCTTTCTACCATGTAAGTATGTAAGTTTTATCTTTGGGTGCTTTCAGGCCTTAGGGGCACTGGTGCAACTGCAATGTATGCACTCCCTACAGGGCTACAGTATATGTGGCTGCATGTGGGTTATACTGTATGATACAAGAGTTAGTGACATTACCACATGTATTAAAGGGAATATCTTTTACACACAGCTCTTCTGGCAGGTCAGGCCCCTAAAATCCAAGTGGGGGTTGCTTTGTTTAGCCATTGCAGAAGAAATATAGCATCTAAATGAATAAGCAACCATGTCAGAAATGTAACGGCTGGTTGTGAAATGTTTTCCTGCAAAACAAGGAAAAGAACATGGAAAGTTACCTTGCAGACCATGTGACCCACATCTTGTGGCTTCTTGGGCCTTCAAAAACACCAGTTATGATCGGCCCCTGGTCTAAATATTGCTGAAAATGTTGCACAGATTATAGCACAGACTGTGAAACATTATTTGATATCAGGACAAGACTATGTATGGATATATGGGGGGCAACCTATAAAATGGTAATTCTTATGCCAACTTTTAATGCATTTGCATGTCATTGGAGCATGCCACACTCTTACTCAGGTGGGTCAAGACACCCATGTATCCATTGTTTATTGGAGACCACTATTGGGCCTCTATTGCGGTTTTCATACTGGCCACTAGAGCACAAACAATAAGCTAACTTTTTGTTTTTCTGGAATGATATTCTTCATTCAGCTTTGCTGTGTAGACTGGGGTAGGTTCTGCAGAGGAAGGGGGATAAAATGATAGATCTATGGTACTGCTGAAGACCTAGAGAAGGCAGGGAGGTGACACTATAAGTCTCTGTATATTCCCCTTTTAATAGCCTATTGACATTTTTCTGTCCAGTAATTCCCATTTATTGCATTTGCCAATGATGGCGAGCCTGTGGCATGCTGAGCCACCTCTGTGGGCACGTGGCCATAGTTTGCCATCAGGGCCGGACTGGCCATCGGGCACACCGGGCAAATGCCCGGTTGGCCGGGCCATCCAGTGGACCGTCTGTCTTGGCGGAATGTTTAAAAAAAAATTTTTACTCTATCCCCCTTCCTCCGGCCGCTCTATCCCCCTTCCTCCGGGCCGTTCCTCCCCCCCCTTCCCGGCCGCACATACTGCTGCGCTAACGGCAGGGGTTGCCCCATGCAGGTGCGCACGTCTGCTTCCACCTCCTGAGATGATCCTGGCCGCAACTCCTGGCACCGAGTGTCCATTCCGCGGCGTGAGGAAGAAGTGGGCGATGGTGCCAAGTGTGCAACAGATGGGAGTGAACGCACTCGGCCTCTGACCCCAACATGGCTGCCACAGACCGAGGACGGGAGGGGGGTGGCATGTGTGTATTACCGTATTTTTCGCCATATAAGACGCTCCGGCATATAAGATGCACCCAATTTTAAAGGAGGAAAATCTAGAAAAAAAAAGATTCTGAACCAAATACTGTAGTAAAATATTTTATATCAGTATAGTTCCCTCACAATAGTTGGCAGTATAGTTCCCCCACAATAGTTGGCAGTATAGTTCCTCCACAATGATAGGCAGCTCCTCCCCCCTCCCCCCCACAATGGTTGGCAGTATAGTTCCCCCACAATAGTTGGCAGTATAGTTCCCCCACAATCGTAGGCAGCTCCCCCCCCCCAATGGTTGGCAGTATAGTTCCCCCACAATAGTTGGCATTATAGTTCCCCCACAATGGTAGGCAGCTCCCCCCCCCCCCAATGGTTGGCAGTATAGTTCCCTCACAGTGGTTGGCAGTATAGTTCCCCCACAATGGTTGGCAGTATAGTTCCCCCACAATGGTTGGCAGTATAGTTCCCCCACAATGGTAGGCACTGGCAGCTCCCCCCCACAATAGTTGGCAGTATAGTTCCCCCACAATGGTAGGCAGCTCCCCCCTCCACAATGGTTGGCAGTATAGTTCCCCCACAATGGTTGGCAGTATAGTTCCCCCACAATGGTTGGCAGTATAGTTCCCCCACAATAGTTGGCAGTATAGTTCCCCCACAATGGTAGGCAGCTCCCCCCCCCCCCCTCAGACATACAGCTTCCAGCCATATACAGTGTACAGCTGGAGGCTGTATGTCTGTACTGCTGCCCCCACAGTGATCCGGTCACCGCTCCTCTGGCCCGGTGTCACAATCTACTGCTATGGCCCATGGACCATAGCAGTAGGTGCCGGGACCGGAGGAGCGGTGACTGGAACACTGAAGATTACGCGCCGCCGGTCACTCACCAGGCCCCGGTCGGCACGCGTCTTCCTCCGGTCCTCCTGTCCTCCGGCGCCTCTATGGTTGTACGCACGTCGGGACGTCACTGACGTCCCGTGCGTGCAACCATAGAGAGGCGGAGGATCGCAGGAAGACCGCAGGAGGACAGGAGGAGGACGCGCATCGCCCGGGGAATGGTAAGTGACCCGAGGACATCCTTATGTCCCGAAAAGATTTTTAGGGACATAGGGATGTCCGGCATAGGAATACCTATGATTTTATCTGCCCGGGCCGGCTCCTGTGTGCGGCTGCAGGCGGGGGCCGGCCAGAGCAGGTAAAAACTAATACTGTACAGTATATTAAAAACCAGGGGGCCTCCAGCTGTTGTGAAACTACAACTACCAGCATGCCTAGACAGCCTTTGCCGGTCCGGGCATGCTGGGAGTTGTAGTTTCAGAACAGCTGGAGGCACCCTGGTTTTTAGTATACAGTTATTAGTAATTCACCTGCCCGGCGCCCGGAACTGTATGTTCCAGGCGTAGGGCAATAAACATAGCCGGTGTGAGGGGAAAAATTCACCGGCGGTCATGAGGCTGCTGCGGGCGGGGAGCGGGTAGTCAGCGCTGTACCGCACCGCCGCAGCCTCTGTACTTACAGCTGACTTCCCGCTCTCGCCTGCAGCAGCCTCGGGCGTATATTCGCCGTATAAGACGCACCAACTTTCCCCCCCACGTTTTGGGGAAGAAAAAGTGCGTCTTATACGGCGAAAAATACGGTATGTATGTAGTTATTATGTATGTATGATGTGTGTATGTATGATGTATTTATGTATGATGTGTGTCAGGATCCGGACTGGTATGCGGAGAGGACACTGGTGGTTGATCCTCTGTGTCAGTGAGGTGATGGAGTGGGCCGTACCAGGGGAAAGGAATCTAAGGGATTACTGGTTTTCACCAGAACCCGCCGCAAAGCGGGATGGACTTGCAGCGGCAGGTAACCCCCAGGTCATTCCACCCGATAGCGACTCAACCTCACTGACAGCTGAGACAGGCGCGGTACACAGGGACAAGGCAAGAGCAAGGTCGGACGTAGCAGAAGGTCAGGGCAGGCAGCAATGGTTCGTAGTCAGGGGCAACCGCAAGGGTCTGGGTACACTGGGCAATGGGACACACACAAACGCTTTCTCAGGGCACAAGGCAACAAGATCCGGCAAGGACAGGAAGAGGAAGTGGGTTTTTATATGTTTAGAATGTGTAGGTACTGATTGGGCCAGGCACCAATTAATGGTGCACTGGCCCTTTAAATTTCAGAGAGCCGGCGCGCGCGCCCTAGAGAGCGGGGCCGCGCGCACAGGGACAGAATAGCAGGAGGACGGAGCAGGTGAGGTGATTGGGATGCGACCCGCGGGCGGGCGCGTCCCGCTACGCGAATCGCATCCCCGCCGGTGATAACAGTGCAGTGCTCCCGGTCAGCGGGTCTGACCAGGGCACTGCACGCAGAAGAACGCCACGAGCGCTCCGGGGAGGAGCAGGGACCCGGAGCGCTCGGCGTAACAATGTGCATATGTATATATTATGTATGTATGTATTATATATGTATGATGTTTGTATTTATGCAGTATGTATGATGTATATATATATGTGTGTTATGTATGTATGACGTATGTATATATGTATTATGAATCAGAACAAAATAAAAAAGAAAGTTTCCTCCAGCTCTTCCATGGATAACAGTGCATGTAGTATTAAACCATCAAACCTTTAATCTGTATACATTAAAAAATAGAAAAAGGTGACATCATAAAAGAAAAGTGAAACACCAGTGCATTTCGAGCTACATGTAGCCATGATTGAGCTACATTTTGCTCAAAACGTGTTGGCGTTTTGCTTCTCTTTTATGATTGATGTCACCTTTTTCTATTTTTAATGCATACAGATTAAAGGTTTGATGTTTTAATACTACAAGCACCTTGAAAGAGGCAACTTTCTTTTTTCCTTTGTTGTGATACACGGGACACGGCCTGTTCTCTGCAGTCCATGCTCTTCTACCAGCAAATATACTAAAAACTACTACAGCACCGACCTAGCATCCAACCCGGTAGCTGGCACTTTAAGGGAAAAAAAGTTGGCGTGCATTACGGTTTGGGCACTCGGGCTCAAAAAGGTTCGCCATCACTGGCACATGCCATAAAGCATACATACCATATGTGCTTTGTGGCAGCTGCAGTTTTCCTACTGGCCACTAGGGCACATTAAGTTAAGCTGACATTTCTGTCTTCTGCAGCTATCTGTTTCTGTCAGCTTTGCTATGTAGATTGGGACAGGGTCAACGGAGGATAGGGGCTTTATTGTAAATCTGAAGGCGATAAGGCAGGCTTGGAGAACTGTACACACATATAAGGCTCTGTATGCATACGGGCTATTGATACTTTTCTGTTGATTAATTCTTATGCATTGTAGCTGCCACAAAGCTCACACAACATGCTGCACTCTATGTAATATACAGGTGTGTCTCCAATATGGATGCCCCAGGGAAGAACACACTTATAATTTCTTATCTATGTCTAATATAAATCTACTTTCCCTTTAACATGGAAATTCACATGAGACAGATATCTCTATCAGATCCCAGTACTAACATGTATGATAAGTTCATATGATTAGTTCAGCCCAAATTTCTATTGTATATGGAAAGAGAGTTAAACCTCTAGGGAACAAAAGATGCAGCATGTTAAAGGGGTACTCCACCCCTATCCTTTGGATAGAGATAAGATGTCTGATTGTGGTAATCTCGCCACTGGGGACCCATGAGATCTCCCTGCTGCACCCGGCGTTCGTTTAGAGCATTGGGTGTAGCGCCGGGAGCTTGTGACATCACGGCCACGGCCACGCCCCCTCAATGCTAGTCTATGGGAGGGGGCATGACGGGCGTCACGCTCCCTCCCATAGACTTGCATTGAGGGGGCGTGGCCGTTATGTCACGAGCGGGGTTTGACCAGGACGTCACAAGCCTCCACCCCACATCGCCAGTCATCAGGGAAGGAGCGATGCGGCGGGACCTATTGATGGGACCCCCACGATCACACATCTTATCCCCTATGCTTTGGATAAGGGATAAGATGTCTAGGGACAGAGTACCCCTTTAAGTGGTGCTTCTATTCCTTGTGATTTAGCACTCCCTTTCCAAATTAGGGTATGTTCACACTACAGAATTTATGTGTGCAGAATTGTGCTGTATGAACAATAACATTGGTGTGAATGGGCCTTCGGCTGACCAATTCGCACTGCGGAATTACATAATTGTTCATTCTTTCGGCAGAATTATGTCCGGATTGCATTACTGTCAATGATGGCAACGCAGATCTGCAGGGTCCTAGTGCCAAAGGATTTGGGTGGTGGATGCTCAGACGAATTCCGTAGTGTAAACATACCCTTAAAGGCAGATTAACTGTGTCTTCCAAAATGTTGCCCCCTACAATTAAGAGGGGAGCTGCATACAATGTAGTTCTCACCTTACTTCATCATATAATAAAACTGGCCTGACCCCTCTTTCTTTAAATGTCAAAGATAGTTGGGTACCCCCATATACAACAGACTGTTGGCAGAGCCCACTTAATGAAATGTGATACCCATATATTATTCTTTACGGAGACCCATCCTGCACTTACGCCTATCACACACTAGATGGTGCTTTGGAGTTAGCAATAAAAACCGATGACACAATTCGTTTTGCACTGTTCAAAAAGGGGGTTGGTCTGGGATCAAAAGTTTAAAGGGGGTAGAGCCTGAGCGTCTCGTGTTACAATGTTTTCAGCAGTTATTTTGAAATCAGTATATTGTGTGTCTTGTGAGGGTTCTTAGCAGGTTTGCTATTTATAAACAGAGGCTTCAAATGCCTCCAAATGCGCCCAACCCCCGGTTATTACTCCAGATTCAGAATCAGCAACTATGTCATAGATCACAGTCTGTTTCCTCTCATTTCACTGGCTCGCCTCCAAGTGTGAGCTTTGTTCTGTTTGGGAATGTTAATATTGGCAGAGGGAAGAGGAGAGGAAAAAATGACTCCCGGCCTCTTTCATTGCACTAGAGTCTGAGGCATCACAAGTGTTAATGGATGTGACTTTCAACTGGGATGACAAAAGCGGACTATTTACGCCCGAGTTAGGTGCGGTTCACAAAGGGTTTCTATACTATTTCTTGTTACTTTTGCACAAAGTTTTGAACTGCGGAAGCATGCAAAAGTACAACAAATATTAAAAACTATGGGGGTGCACAGGAAGGGGTTGACCCCAGATCTCAGTGCCCAATAAGTAGACACCACCATAAATGACTCCTTATAATGACCAATAAGGGAAATTCTAACTTCTGCACCTGGAGCCAACATAGAGTTTCATAATCTCAATCACAATCCCAACACCATCATAATCTCAATCACAATCCCAAAACCATCATAATCTCAATCACAATCCCAACACCATCATAATCTCAATCACAACCCTAACACCATCATAATCTCAATCACAATCCCAACAACATCATAATATCAATCACAACCCTAACACCATCATAATCTCAATCACAACCCTAACACCATCATAATCTCAATCACAATCACAATCCCAACACCATCATAATCTCAATCACAATCCCAACACCATCATAATCTCAATCACAATCCCAAAACCATCATAATCTCAATCACAATCCCAACACCATCATAATCTCAATCACAACCCTAACACCATCATAATCTCAATCACAATCCCAACAACATCATAATATCAATCACAACCCTAACACCATCATAATCTCAATCACAACCCTAACACCATCATAATCTCAATCACAATCCCAACACCAACACCATCATAATCTCAATCACAATCCCAACACCATCATAATCTCAATCACAACCCTAACACCATCATAATCTCAATCACAATCCCAACACCAACACCATCATAATCTCAATCACAACCCTAACACCATCATAATCTCAATCACAATCCCAACACCATCATAATCTCAATCACAATCCCAACACCATCATAATCTCAATCACAACCCTAACACCATCATAATCTCAATCACAATCCCAACACCAACACCATCATAATCTCAATCACAACCCTAACACCATCATAATCTCAATCACAATCCCAACACCATCATAATCTCAATCACAACCCTAACACCATCATAATCTCAATCACAATCCCAACACCAACACCATCATAATCTCAATCACAATCCCAACCCTAACACCATCATAATCTCAATCAACCGCTGGGATCCCCCGCAATCTCCTGCATGGGACCCTGGCTCTTCCCGGGAACAGGGCGTGTCGACCCCCCGCACAAAGCACCGGCCGACACACCCCCTCCATGTATCTCTATGAGAGAACTGTTTGGCTATCTCCAGCTTTCCCATAGAGATACAATGAGGGGTCAACACACCCCATTCCCAGGCAGAGCCGGGGTGACATGCAGGAGATCACAGGGGGTCCCAGTGGTTGTACCCTCCATTATCTAAAATGAATCCCCTATCCTTTTGCATTTTTCTGTGTGATACTTCTCTATTAAATGGAAGAAGTTTGGAACAACCAGGACTACTAGAGCTGGCCACCACACCAAGTAATCGAGGGAAAAGAGCCTTGGTAAGAGAAGTGATCAAGAGCCCAATGGTCACTCTGGCTGAGTTCCAAAGATCCTGTGTGCAGATGGGAGAAAATTCCAGAAGGTCAGGGCAGAATATAGAATATTTGACACAGTCCTGACCTCAGTATCTGAGGAAAGGGATTTATGAGTAATTATTTCAGAAGACTTAAAGGTAGGAAGACAATGTAATAGAGCAGCAGGAAACGTTAGCAGAATGCTTGGATGTATAGGGAGAGGTATAAGCAGTAGAAAGAGAGAAGTGCTCATGCCGCTGTACAGAACACTGGTGAGACCTCACTTGGAGTATTGTGCGCAGTACTGGAGGCCGTATCTACAGAAGGATATATATACTCTAGAGAGAGTTCAGAGAAGATACTAAACTAGTACATGTATTGCAGGATAAAACTTACCAGGAAAGATAAAAGGACCTTAACATGTATAGAAGAAAGAAGAGACAGAGGGGATATGATAGAGACTTTTATACATAAAGGGAATCAACACGGTAAAGGAGGAGAGGAGATTTATATAGAAGAAAAACTCCCACAAGAGGACATAGTTTTAAATTAGAGGTGAAAGGTTTCTGCAGGAATATCAGGAAGTATTACTTTACTGGGAGAGTAGTGGATGCGTGGAATAGTCCTCCTGCAGAAGTGGTAGCTGCATATACAGTGAAGGAGTTTAAACATGCATGGGATAAGCATAAGGCTATCCTCCATTTAAGATAGGGATAGGTATAAGGCTATCCTTCATATAAGATCCTATTGATAGGATTCAGATTATTGGGCAGACTAGATGGGCCAAATGGTTCTTATCTGCCGACACATTCTATGTTTCTATGTCAACCATCACCTCAGCACTCCACCAATCTGGGCTTCATGGCACAGTGGCCAAAAAGAAGCCTCTTCTCAGTAAGACACATGGGCCCAGATTTATCAAAGAATGTCTATGGTAGAACTATTTTATTTGGGTGGTGGGTTTTACTAGCGTGAATCTTATTTATCAAGAAGGTGCATCAGGATGATTAATTTTCCGCAGCTCTGCTGTGGTGGGAAAAGCTCTACAACATACACTTTTTCTAGACACTTGTGAGGGAGGGAAGTAGACACTTTCCCGGGTCCTGAATTTGGCAGGTTAGGTGTATTTACCTACTTTCACAGAGCTGTCGGGACATTTCTAATTGCATTTTAGACGCTACAATTTAATTTGATTGCGGTGTCTAAGGGGTTAAATCTGGGCATCATCATGATTGGTGATGTCTGGCATTAGAGATGGGTCTAGTGGCAGATAGCCACCAGGACCACCCAGCTATGACCTGCAATCAGCTCCTGAGCACGTGTCATAGAAGAGGAGTGGGACGCTGCCATCCACAAGAGGTTAAAGGTTGAATTGCGGAAGGTAGAAGTGACTCTCATGCTTACTGGTAGGTGGTGTAGCTGTGCGCCTAAAAAAGTATCTTTGCGCACAAAATAGCGACTTTTGACAAAAGTCGCAAATGATAAATACACGGTCAAAAAGAAAAAGTTCTACGGGTAGGCAAAAAGAGTGAAACAGTCTATATCAAAAGTCACATAAAAGTCGCTAAATATGCTGCTTGCACCTGAACTGCGCCAAAACATAGACAAAAAAAATGCTCTAAAAGCAATGATAAATCTCCCCCAAGAAGACTACCTGGAGTTTGCAAAAAAGCACCTGAAGGACTCTCAGGCTGTAAGAAACAAGATTCTCTAGTCAGATGAGACTAAGATTGAACTTTCTGGCCTCAATTCTAAGCATCATGTCTGGAGGAAACCAGGCACTGCCCATCACCTGCCCAATACCATCCCTACAGTGAAGCATCGTTAAGGCAGCATCATGTCTGGAGGAAACCAGGCACTGCCCATCACCTGCCCGATACCATCCCTACAGTGAAGCATGGTGGGAGCAGCATCATGTCTAGAGGAAACCAGGCGCTGCTCATCACCTGCCCAATACCATCCCTACAGTGATCATGGTGGGGGCAGCATCATGTCTGGAGGAAACCGGGCACTGCTCATCACCTAGTTGATACCATCCCTACAGTGAAGCATGGTGGGGGCAGCATCATGTCTGGAGGATATCAGGCACTGCCCATCACCTGCCCCATACCATCCCTACAGTGAAGCATGGTGGGGGCAGCATCATGTTTGGAGGAATTCAGGCACTGCCCATGACCTGCCCAATACCATCCCTACAGTGAAGCATGGTGGGGGCAGCATCATGTCTGTAGGAAACCAGGCACTGCCCATCACCTGCCCAATACCATTCCGACAGTGAAGTATGGTGGGGGCAGCATCATGTCTGGAGGAATCCAGGCACTGCCCATCACCTGCCCAATACCATCCCTACAGCCCTACAGTGAAGCATAGTGGGGGCAGCATCATGTTTGGAGGAATTCAGGCACTGCCCATGACCTGCCCAATACCATCCCTACAGTGAAGCATGGTGGGGGCAGCATCATGTCTGTAGGAAACCAGGCACTGCCCATTGCCTGCCCAATACCATCCCTACAGTTAAGCATGGTTGGGGCAGCATCATGTCTGGAGGATATCAGGCAATGCCCATCACCTGCCCCATACCATCCCTACAGTGAAGCATGGTGGGGGCAGCATCATGTTTGGAGGAATTCAGGCACTGCCCATGACCTGCCCAATACCATCCCTACAGTGAAGCATGGTGGGGGCAGCATCATGTCTGTAGGAAACCAGGCACTGCCCATCACCTGCCCAATACCATTCCGACAGTGAAGTATGGTGGGGGCAGCATCATGTCTGGAGGAATCCAGGCACTGCCCATCACCTGCCCAATACCATCCCTACAGCCCTACAGTGAAGCATAGTGGGGGCAGCATCATGTCTGGAGGAAACCAGGCACTGCCTATCACCTGCCCAATACCATTCCGACAGTGATCATGGTGGGGCAAGATCATGTCTGGAGGAAAACAGGCACTGCCCATCACATGCCCAATACCATCCCTACAGTGAAGCATGGTGGGGCAAGATAATGTCTGGAGGAAACCAGGCACTGCCCATCACCTGCCCAATACCATCCCTACAGTGATCATGGTGGGGGCAGCATCATGTCTGGAGCAAACCAGGCAATGCCCATCACCTTCCCAATGCCATCCCTACAGTGAAGTATGATGGGGGCAGCATCATGTCTGGAGGAAACCAGGCACTGCCCATCACCTTCCCAATGCCATCCCTACAGTGAAGTATGATGGGGGCAGCATCATGTCTGGAGGAAACCAGGCAATGCCCATCACCTGCCCAATACCATCCCTACAATGATCATGGTGGGGGCAGCATCATGTCTGGAGGAAACCAGGCACTGCCCATAACCTGCCCAATACCATCCCTACAGTGAAGTATGGTGGGAGCAGCATCATGATGTGGCTGTTTTTCAGAAGACTAGTAAGGGTTTAGGAAAAACTGAATAAAGCACAGTTTACTCACAGACATATTCTAAATGAAAACCTGATCCAGAGCGCTCTTGACCTCACACTGGGCTGAAGGTTTACCTTCCAACAAGACAATTGGGGAGATTCGTCAAGACCTGTGCTGAGGAAAAGTTGACCTGTTGCCCATAGCAACCAATCAGCACGCTTCTTTCATTTTTCAGAGGCCTTTTCAAAAATGAAAGAAGCTATCTGGTTGCTATGGGCAACTGAACAACTTTTCATCTGGATCTGCAGAATAGCAGAAAATCCCCAAATCCAGGTGTGTAAACCTTGTGGCCTCATCCCCAAGAATACTGGAGGCTGGAATGACTGCCATAGGGGCATAACATTATGTGAAAAAGGAGACTGAAAACTTTCCGAATGCTCTGTAGGATGGATAGACAAAGTGACATGGCGAGATCTTCATAGAAAAGTTTCATGCCTCATAAAACAAACTGTTTAATCTCTTCCCAATTTGTCCACGTCACCAGCAGTGATCCTGATTTATTACAGCTTCTATCTCTATATGCCCCGAGGAGAGAGGTAACTGCAGTACACGATGCACCTCTGCCGCAAGTCTCAACCTGACCTGTTATTTTTCTCTAGATATTTCCAAATTAACAGTTTCACATGTGATTCGCTGCACTACACCCCCTCAGGGCACCCCACCGACTGAGCTGAGGCACGCTGGCTCCTTCAGGTGTGCAAAAAGGAAAGTATACACCTCATATCCAGGAACAGCAAGGGATTGTTCTAATCTGGTGTTTCCCAACCAGTGTGCCTCCAGCTGTTGCAAAACCACAACTACAAGTTTGAACATGCCCAAATCCTTTTTTTCTAAGAGGAGATAAGTTGGAACTAGAGGTGCTTTAACTCGCCCTTATTTGGAAAACATGTATGCTCGACGGGGGTGACCATGCAAGTGTATGGGAATGTCAAAATAGATAATTGTCAGTGGAATAAGCACTTGGTTAACTGGTATCTTAAGGGTATGGATAGCTTTAGAGGACATAGTTTAACAGCAAAAGACCCATTAAAGAGTAGCTACACTTAAAGAGAAGTTTAAAAATCTGCATGGTTTTGTTAGATTAATCCTTCAGAGTGGTGACAAGGTTCCTGCTATTGAGCCTCTCTGAGCCCGATCCCAGTTGAAAAGCTATTTCTTCTTCTATTTCAGGGAGCAGGACCAGAGCTGGGCTGTTTTCCAGTAGTAGCCACATCTGGACTTCCTTACCCTTACTTCTCTTGTCAATGACACATGAGCACCTACTCACAAGCATTTTTTCTTTCTGTCATGCCATGCCACAGTGATGGAGAATGTTGCTGGCAGTAGCACTGTGCTTGGGGATGATTTATACAGTACGGTGCTATAGATGACGTGGGGATACAGATGCACTATATTTGCAAGGTGCTCTGTGAGCAGAAGGGAAAGAAACAGTAGAAGAGAGGATCACAGAAAGGAAGGGCTTACATTACAAAAACAGCCATGGTTTAAGCAGTGAGATGATTATAACTAAAGGAAGGGGGCAGGGATTACATTCAGGAGGCAGCACTGTGTACATTGTAGGAACACAAGCATTTATACAAGATATAGTTGTCCAGAACTTTTTGGGTGGTAATAAATGAGATAAGCTTAGAATAGATTTACCTTTCAGGCACAATCTGGAACATCTGGAGCACAGCATGGACCTTCTGGAGGAGGCACACAGGTCACACAGGGACAGCGGTTGCAAAACTACAACTCCCAGTCGAGGTTGTCTGGGCATGCTGAGTGGTAGCTGTGCAACATCTGGAGACAGTGGCATACATCGGAGCATTCCTACTCCCACTGTATACCCCCCAAAAAGGCTCTGACATGATGTGTTTATCGGCTGGAAGGTACTGAGTGGTCAAGGCCAATGAGAAGTTGCCTCTTTTGCCTCCTGATAGGCCAGTCCTGTGTCTGTCTTGTGATTGGTGGGGGTACCTTAAAAAACACTTGTTCCTAGTTGCAGGACACGTCCAATGTTTTCCTGTACAGAAAAAGTTGTGGTCTTACTATGTCCATCTCCAGACAAAGCAAATGATCTGGAGTAACTAGTATAAAGTTTTGGACTGATTTATGATTCTATATATATGAAATTCTCGCCCATAATGCATTTCTTCTCCCCTATACAATTTTAACCAACATAATTTGTCATAGTTAAAACTTGTTTTTTTTCCACTGTTCATCATCCCCGGTGACACCTGCCCAGGAGGCATCATTCATCTGTTTGACCCTTGCTTGAAGGAAATTGGATGTGCACATTTTCTTAACATTTCCCACATGATCCTGAAAAAGAGGCTGATTTTGTTATAATCCAAAGGTATGGCATTAAGAGTACAGATAGTAAGATATACATCACTTAGCAGACTGCTTAAATAGGCACTACATCTATAAATAAGACATGCAAAGACATGTTAGCCTGCTAGATATTTTGCAAACTCCTACAACACAAAGTATCATAGATATTGTGAAGAGAGCCGAGAGGGAATGCAGGCTGTCTCAGCAGCAGGAGAAACACCTGTGGTGTGGCTGGGACATGTGGTTCCACAGCTGGCTAGGGTTACTGTACCTTCTGTCAACAGCGGGAGGGCTTCACTGAGTAATTCTGTGCTCCTTAGGCTGGCTCAGTGATGTTATATGTGCCAATTTCATCAGGGCACATGTCCAGGACACTTGATGTGTAGTCAAGGATTGCCCTTGAGGAAGTGAGGTAGAAAACAGGAGTCCCAGAAACTCTATGCTCTGCTTTAGCCCTGAAGATTACCAAGAAATAAATATTACTCACAATCAGAACTGAGCTGCAATGCTCACTGTAGGGTGCAGGTCCTCTGTTTAAATGGTAGCTTGATAGCCACAACGTCTGTAGGCCTGCACTGAAGCCATTAAAGGTCCTAGGATAACAATGGGGCATGTGTCCAAACTTTTCACACAGTCTCTTTCCCCTTTCCAATAGGGGCCAACAAATGAATTCTACCCTTGAACCTGCCCGATCCCTCATTACTGCCATTGGTTGATGGTGCGTGGCCCTCACTGACCAGCGCTTCTTGGTGACTGTTTCAATGCAAAGTAAATACCCACACTAATTGGCTGAGCATGTCCTGTGTGTTGATGTCTCCAGGAAGCACTGATTGGGCACCGGCAAAATCACATTAGTGAGAGCCTGTTTGTGAGAGCCTGATGTGAGAGCCTGTGCCCACAGGAGAGCTCTGCTAGAATGGGCATAGGCTCCACATCATTAACCCCTTAAGGACCACAGTTTTTTCTGTTTTTGTACTTTCGTTTTTTCCTCCTCACCTTTTAAAAATCATAACCCTTTAAATTTTGCACCTACAAATCCATATGATGGCTTATTTTTTTCACCACCAATTCTACTTTGCAGTGACATCAGTCATTTTACCAAAAAATCTACAGCGAAATGGAAAAAAAAATCATTGTGCAACGAAATTGGAGAAAAACCGCCATTTTGTAAATTTTGGGGGCTTCCGTTTCTACGCAGTAAATTTTTTGGTAAAAATGACACCTTACCTTTTTTCTGTAGGTCCATACGATTAAAATGATACCCTACTTATATAGGTTTGATTTTGTCGTACTTCTGGAAAAAATCATAACTACATGCAGGAAAATGTATATGTTTAAAATTGTCATCTTCTGACCCCTATAACTTTTTTTATTTTACCGCATATGGGGTGTTTTTTGCGCCGGTATCATTTTTGTATTGATCTGACTTTTCGATCGCTTTTTATTCATTTTTTTCCTGATATAATAAAGTGACCAAAAATACTTTTGGAATTTGGAATTTTTTTGCGCGTACGCCATTGACCATACTGTTTAATTAATGATATATTTTTATAGCTCGGACATTTACGCATGCGGCAATACCACATATGTTTATATTTATTTTTATTTACATGTTTTTTTTATGGGAAAAGGGGGGTTGATTTGGACTTTTATTAGGGAAAGGGTTAAATCACATTTATTAAGTTTTTTTTTTTACACTTTTTTTTTTTGTAGTGTTATAGCTCCCATAGGGGACTATAACACTGTACACACTGATCTTTTACACTGATCACTGCAAAGCCATAGCTTTGCATTGATCAGTGTTATCGGCGGTCGATTGCTCAAGCCTGCATCTCAGGCTTGGAGCAATCAATCGCCGATCGGACGTGCTGGAGGAAGGTAAGAGGACATCCGCCCGCGTCCCAGCTGATCGGGACACCGCATTTTCACTACGATGGTCCACATCAGCCCCACTGAGCAGCTGGGAAGCTTTTACATTCGTTTTAGACGCGGCGCTCAACTTTGAACGCCACGTCTAAAGGGTTAATAGCACGCGGCACTGTGATCGCTGCTGCGCGCTATTAGCCCCGGGTCCCGGCTTCGGTTGCATGCCGGGACTGACCCAATATGGCACGGGGTCACGGGAGCCGGCCAAGGACGTAAATATACGTCCTTGGTCATTAAGGGGTTAAGATGCGATAGTGAAGATTTATGCATGTGCAGAAGATGGATGGGCACATAAGAGCATGGAAGAAAGAGGCAGGGAAGCTACAATTAAACTATGCATTTAAAAAGATAATAAATACTATGCAAAGTGTATAAAAATCCATCACACAAAATAGGACCTAGATAAGAGGGTGGTCTTCTTAAAAAGGTCTTTTCGAGAGATTTTAGTATAGTAAGGATAATATTCCTTTTTATTTTTTAGAATGTTCAAAATTATTGAAATTTTTCATTGTGCGTAAGCAAATTCCTTTTGTTCACGTCTTGATTTTAGTTGTAACTTTCTGCAAAATGTTCAATAAAAATATATAAACTAAAAAATGTAATAAAAAAATAGGTATAATATTAAATACAATAATGCTAATAAAAATATTCATATTAATACTGTATGCATGTGGATGCTCCTCGAGCAAAAGTGGCCCCATAGCATAAGTCCTAAACAGAAATTATGAAGTTTTTTAAAATTATTATTTATTTTTATTTACATTTTTGTATTTCACGCATTGATTAGGTGAAACCGATTATTGCGAGTCTTGACAGACTTAGAATAAACCGTGTAAGAGATCAATACGAGTAGCGAGTTACCTTGAGTGAACCCTGCAGTCAGGCTACATAGCTGTCCCCTCCAGCTTCATTTTCCTGTCATTTCTAATCTTTATCTGAGTTTTTCACACACATCACAAGCGGCGTTGACATGAGAAAGTTCACAGCATCTAAAGACAAGTGTAACCAAAGGACGGCGAAAAGCAAAAGTTACAAATGACTTTGGATTAAATACAAATCTATTCTTCTATATGGACTATTAAGGTAAAATAAGCAATTAGTGGGATTTTCCATTACGGTCATGTAGAACATTATAAATTGGGCACTATGACAATGAAAATAAATAACAGTGGTCTATACGTTCCATAGCTGGGGAAGGATAGATAGAAGAAACAAAGTATGAACTGGAAAGACCTAGAGGAGGGTCCCTCACTAGAGCCCTAAACATATGGGGGGAGAGTTATCAAATCCTGTGCATTGCCCATAGCAACCAATCAGATCACTTCTTTCATTTTTAAAGAGGCCTGGGAGAAATGAAAGAAGTCATCTGATTGGTTGCTATGGGCAACTGCACCACTCTTCCTCTACACAGGATTTGATAAAGAGTCTATAGTCTAACTAAGTGGCGCTGCAGGAAGACTGAACTCTACTAGAATATCTTTAAAAAAATCTTTTTCCCCTTGTGTTCGCCAACTAGCGACTATTATTCTCTCAGGTAGGACGCACAGGTTCACGTTAGACTTGTCTTAGACCCTTATTGATAGTAACACTTTTCATTGTTCCTTTTTCCCATCCAGTCATGACCAGTTTAGGCCCCTTTCACACTGCCGTTATGACCCGGTAGTGTGACTGCCATCAGGACCGCCCGCCGGGGAGAATAGCGGGAGAAAAAAATAGTGCTTGCACCGTCTTTTTCTCCCGCTATTCTCTCTGAAAATAGTGGTGCCCGACGGACCCCATTGACTATAACGGGGTCCACCGGGTCCCGTTATTGCCTGTTGCGCCCTGTCAAAAAAAAAGTTTGAGCCCGAAATTGGCGGGCTCAACAGTAGTATGGATGTAGCCTTGTAGCCTTATACTAGTTATCTTCAAGCAGGAAATATAAGAAGTCATTTTCATGAAGATCAAGAATGGGATCAAGAATATATGACTTCAAATACATTACTATATTATTATACAGTGCTCCTGTAGCTGTTATGAACCCCATGCATATGAAGCTATGTATAGGATGTTTGCCATGTACTTGACCCTTTAAAAATCATTTTATTTTTGATCAAAAAGGCCCAAAATTATTAATTTATTAATTTTATAGTACAGGAGCCAAAGCTTGTTTTTTTTTCGGACAAAGAACTCCAAAGCCTCTTTTAGACATTAAAGGGGTACTCCGGTGGAATTTTTATTATATTTTTTATATCAACTGGTGCCAAAAAGTTAAACAGATTTGTAAATTACTTCTATTAAAAAATCTTAATCTTTCCAGTACTTATCAGCTGCTGAATACTACAAAGGAAATTCTTTTCTTTTTGGAATACAGAGCTCTCTGCTGACATCATGACCACAGTGCTCTCAGCTGACATCTCTATCCATTTTAGGAACTGACCAGAGCAGCATATGTTTGCTATGGGGATTTTCTCCTACTCTGGACACTTCTTAAAATGGACAGAGATGTCAGCAGAGAGCACTGTGCTCGTGATGTCAGCAGAGAGCTCTGTGTTCCAAAAAGAAAAGAATTTCCTCTGTAGTATTCAGCAGCTAATAAGTACTGGAAGGATTAAGATTTTTTTAATAGAAGTAATTTACAAATCTGTTTAACTTTCTGGCACCAGTTGATTTAAAGAAAACAAGTTTCCCACCGGAGTACCCCTTTAAAGGAGAACTGTAGTGAAAATGTTTTCCTTACCTCTGTGCCCAGGCAGCAAAAACTAAAAACACAAACTTTAACTCACCTTCCGATGTTCCCCCATTGCGCCGATATTGGCGTCCCGGTCCTCCGGTGCTGGTCTTCTTCCTGCATTCTCAGGACGGTAAGTCATACTGCACTCAGCATATCGCCGGCCGCAGTGATGTCCCGCATCGGCCGGTTAAAAGCAGAGCGCACTGTCATGTAAGGAGCCCAGGCAGCAGGGAGAAGGCGGGGCCCGGGCTCCTTACATGACACTGCGCTCAGCCTATCACCGGCCGAAGCGGGACATCACTGAGTCTGGCGATACGCTGAGTGCAGTATGACTCACCATCCCCAGAAGGCAGAAAAGCACCGGAGGACTGGGACGCTGATATCGGCTCAACAGGGGAACGTTGGAAGGTGAGTTAAAGTTTGTGTTTTTAGTTTTTGCAGCCTGGGCACAGAGGTAATTAAAAAAATGTCATTACCTCGCTAAGCTCTTTTTATTTTGCGCCCAACCTCCCCAAATTGAGTCAGATACCATCTTACACCACTGGGGGTCCATCGGGGATCCGGTAGTTTACTGGAGTTTAGTGCATGCTCTGCTACACTCCTATAATTACAATGGACTTGCCGACAGAGCTACATATGGCAGAGCCCGATGGCAATGTGAACGAGCCCTAAGAGTATTGGCAGAAGAAACGTCCCAGTAAAAGCAAGAAGTAAATTATTAACCAATTCCGCAGAAATATATAGAGAAACAATGGTGTCTCCAGCATTATATCCATAATGAATAGAAGTAGCGGGGAGTCGGCACTCGTCTCAGTGGCGTGGTGACTGCGGACGACTGCTGAGACACAATTAGCTCCTAGCAGGCTATAACTACCCCTCCCCCTTATTACAATAATTAATTAAATAATAACTGATACAACAACAATTTAACTTTTCCGTGGGTGGGAATCGGCCACAGCTTTATTTATAAAATTACTTATATAAATAACAATTTAACTGTAACAAAGACACCGATTGGCTTCTTACCAACCCGAGAGGTGCTGCCACACTGTCCTGTGTGGAGGTCTACCCCGGGTTGACCCCGCTTTCACCGTCTTCTTACCGCCAAGCTGTGACTTACAATAAACAGAGATACAAAAAAGGGAGGGAGGGAGGGCAAAACTCCGGGTCCTGGGCAGATTGAGGGGGGAAGGGAGGCACCACAGCTATAAATACCCAGGGGAGGGCCTCTGAAAGCCCGGGAAACTATTTAAACCCCTGATTGGTGCACTCCTTCCCCCCTACCCATGGGACATACCACTGTAGCCACTGGGAAGTTTTACAGGCGGGGGAGGGGGCTAAAAAACCTTGCCTGTACATTTCTTAACCCCTTAACTGCTCACCAGTCAGGGGGCAAGCTAGTTATGCACAGCTTGCCCCTCCAGACTGCTGAGACACAATTAGCTCCTAGCAGGCTATAACTACCCCTCCCCCTTATTACAATAATTAATTAAATAATAACTGATACAACAACAATTTAACTTTTCCGTGGGTGGGAATCGGCCACAGCTTTATTTATAAAATTACTTTAATTTACAATTTAACTGTAACAAAGACACCGATTGGCTTCTTACCAACCCGAGAGGTGCTGCCACACTGTCCTGTGTGGAGGTCTACCCCGGGTTGACCCCGCTTTCACCGTCTTCTTACCGCCACGGAGGAGACCAGTTAGCCCTACACTGGGCTCCGACCCCCACCCAAGAGAAACTGGATAGCCAACACCTGGGGCCACCTCAGCCCCCCGGCACACCCAAAACATTTCCTCTCCAGGAAATCCACCCAACACATTTCCTCTCCAGGAAATCCGCCCAACACATTTCCTCTCCAGGAAATCCGCTCAACACATTTCCTCTCCAGGAAATCCGCTCAACACATTTCCTCTCCAGGAAATCCGCTCAACACATTTCCTCTCCAGGAAATCCGAGGTACCTGCCACCAGGACCATTTTTTAAATTTTTTATTTTTTAAATTTTTTTTTTATTTTTAATTTTAAATAACCCGTGTGAACTTCTCTCTCAGACTCGCCCATACACCGAAGAGTGCTGCAGCACTCGCACCACCTTGCGGAAAGCCGCTCTTAAAACTAAAACACACATGGGAAAGATCAAACTGGGCGAAAATAGCAACATAACATGCAGAACGCCCGCGCCCCACGTGCAGCGCTACCCTCTCCGGAAACCCCATCCACCTCCGCCGGCCCCGATACAAAAAGAGAGCAAACCCCGAACTCACAAAACAGTCATGGAGCACGAGCTGCGTCTCCCGGATCGCCTAAACAGTCTCGGACCGACGGGCCTTTTTTTTATTTTTTATTTTTTTTTATTTTAAACTTTTTCCATGAAACGCAAAAAATAGGCACCCAAAAACACGGACACCCAAGTCCCATGGAAGGAGACGAGGAGAAAGAAAAAGTGCCCCAACCACATAGCCCTGAAAAAAGCTAGCGCAAAATCTCGGATCAGAAAAATTACGCAAAACGAAAACCAAAAACCCGACCCGCAGCCGCCACCAAGCGACCCAAAAATGATAGGAAAAAAAAACCGGTCGCCGACAGCAAGGCCACCCACTCGTGGGCCCAGCCCCTAGGTATACACCACCTGCAAAGCAGAAAGAAAATCACCCCCTGCCATGTGCCGTGCGCCAACCGCACCCCACTGGATCGCAGCACAGCGGGAAAGCCAACCAACTTTTTTATTTTTTTAATTATTTTTTTATTTTATTTATTTATTTATTTTTTTTATAGGTGATTCACATTAACAGGTGAAGATCCCAGCATCACATACTCAGAATGTTATTTGGATACACTGAGAACACTGCCCAAATCTCGAAACTCCTAGGAGAGGTGACACAGCAGATAACTTCCGTTATCACATCCTATTAAAACGAAACAGTAAATCAAACATCAGAGCCTTATAAGGTTACATCAAGGGGCATTCCAGGTATGGAAACCAAAATTTTTAATTTTTTTATTTTTTTTAAGTTTTTATCCGCCGTCCACAGACCCTCTGGAACCTCCGGGACCCTCCTCGACTGTAGACATCCCTGCCTCCACACCAACACTAACCACTCGCAAGCGCCGTACCGTGAGTGCGACCAAACCGCAGGAGCCACCAAAGCGGACCAAGAATTACACCACTCTCCCCAAGGACCCACGGGCCGGCCGCACAAGCAACCCTCCGGAACTACAGCCAGAGAACACAGGACAAAGCGTCAACACCCAATACCGACCCCAGGGAGCGTAGCCCTGAAAGAAATCGTAACTCCAAACAGCGAAGCACTAGATGCAACAGGCAGAGCACAGGAAGAAAACACGCCCCCTGATCACTCAAATCACACACCAGAAAAGAAGAAAAGCATCACAAAAGTAGCGCGCAACCAAGCACAGGGGCCATGCCAACCCACACAGTAACGTTACAAGTCTAAAACATGAGCTGCCGAAGCAAGCACCCAAAGTCCCACAACCAACACCAAGGGAAAAGCTCAAACAAAACCCCAAGCATGGCAGAAAACCACCGCAGCACCACTGGAAAACCAAACACCACACCAACAACCGACCCAACCAGCCACAACAGAGAACAGAGCGAGCTCCCCGTGCGCTGCAATGGGGAACTGAAAGCAGGCCAGTCCACTGCCCAACTCCTGAAAAAACCCCAACCAATCGAAATGTCAGCCCATAGCGTACCAGGGGCACATATGCGGGGGCACAAATACCAGACACCCTCGGTGGCCAGAGACAACCTGCAGGAAAAAACTCCGCCCAGAACCATAATCCATGCGGAACATACAGTAAACCAGCAAGGACCGGAACAGGGGCACCTAGCGAGCCCCGAGGAAACCAAAACAGAGAACAAGCAAACACTCCCCGTACACAGGAAAACTGCAGACCAACGCCACACGGCATGCGGAAGACTACAACAAACCACACCCCAACAAGCGTAGAGCACAGGAGAATCCCCCTCTGGAAAAACCACCACAAACAGAAGAACCCACAAGGAAAGACAAACCGAAACCCAAGCAAAACCTACCCACCGCCACATCAGCTAAAGCACCCAGCACGACATACAGGAGTCCCATGCCTACCAGAGATCGGGAGCAATACAGGAGAAAACATCAGACAATACACTAGGACAAACAGAGCAGCGGAGAGGGACTACAACTAGTGACAGAGAGAAACACCAAACCAAGGGGGGAGAAAACCAAAAGAAACAAAACCGTAACTGGGTGCCACCGATTCAGGATAAGGAACAAGCCTCAGGAGCTAAGTCCACAAAACCCGGTCATCCAGCCACACCAAAGCACCCCGTCAAGAAGAGACGTACCCAACTCACAACCAGAGACCAACATAGACATACACCTATATCCGAGACCCAAACCCACCAAACACACAGGAACAAAAGGCGGATACTACCCTGAACAGCCATAAGCACACTAACCAGGGAAGGAGAGGGCACCAACCCAGCCTAGCCAGCTGAAGACAACTGGCCTGCCAAAACCCCAAGAGCAGGCACGAAAATAGAGCCACCACTGCCCCCCGCAACAGAACGCTCACTAAGTCCAGAAGATGGAGAAGGCACAAAAGATGGAGGAATTACTTCACCACCGCAGGCTCGGGACAAGGCACGCTGGAGACCACCTGGTTGCGGGTACTCTGCCGCCGCCCGGAATGGCGCCGGGAAACCAGCAGCAGAGGAGAGGTGATGGAGGGTTTGGGGTGCAGTGGCTGCAAGAACCATGCGCCGTGATCTGAAGTTTACAGCGGTACCATTGTCGTGTCAATTAGAGTTGTGATTATTTATTCTTTTTTTTTTTTTTTTTACGTATAAAAAGCGACCAAAATACGCTATATGGAACTGTAGAATATATATATGTAATTATTAATTTGCGCTTACACCGCAAACCATGCAATCAAATGAGGATGTATAACTTGATAGTTCGGACATTGACGCACGTGGCCCTTGATACCACATGCGTATGTGCATTGAAATCTATATAGTTTGTACTTTTTCATATCATTGTAATTTATTATTTATAATTTTTTATTTATGTATTTATTTATTTATACATTTTTTTTTTTTTTTTTTTTTTATTCATTTATTTATTCATGAATTTTTATTTATTTATTTATTTATTTTTTTTTATTTATTTTTTTTTTTGGCGCGTACGCCATTGAAGGAGTACTGCAATCGAAGATATATTTAAATAGTACGGACATGTACGCAAGCAGCGATACCGTATAGGTGTATATGCTTGATGTAATACAGATATTTATATTTTATTTAATCATTTTATTTTATTTATTCAGTTATTTAGTAATTTATTTATTTATTTATTTTTTTATTATTTATTTATTTATTTTTTATTTATTTTTTATGTACGGGGGGGGGGGGGAGTAGTGATCCAACGTTTAATGGCAAGGGTTAAATTGATCTTCATAATTTTTTTTTTTTTTTTTTTTTTTGTGTGTGTGTGTGCAATGCTATAGCTCCCATAGGGAGCCACAACACTGCACACACAGTACCTAACACAGATCACTTGCCATGTGTTAACATGGCAATGATCTGGGTCATCGGTGATTGATTGCTCAAGCCCGAATTTCAGGCTTGGAGCAATCAATCCACGAGCGGACGCGCAGGAGGCAGGTAAGTGACCCTCCTGCTGCGTTCCAGCTGATCGGGACATCGCGATTAATCGCGATGGTCCCGATCAGCCCGACTGAGCAGCCGGGACTCCCATACACACATTCAGATGCGGCGATCAACTTTGATCGCCGCATCCAAAAAGGTAATGCCGGACATCTGCCCGATCGGCGATGTCCGGCATTAGCATGGGTCCTGGTTGCTAATAGCAACCGAGACCCAGCGGCTATGATGCGCGCTCAACTTGTGATCGCGCATAATAGCTAGGGACACGCAAATGGACGTTAATAAACGTCCATTTGCGCAAGCCCGCAAAAAAACAGCAGCAGCCACCCAGAGGGCCGCCACTGCAGCGGAGGGGACAGTAACGGGGGAAAGAGGCAAAGCGCGCTCAAAAGGAGCACGCATGAGAAAGGGGCTCGGGCCAGGTAAGAGGACTGAAGGAACGGGCAGAGAAAAGGATGAAAGGAAGGGGCAGGAGATTAACGGAACGGGCAGGAGATTAACGGAACGGGCAGGAGATTAACGGAACGGGCAGGAGATGAAAGGAACGGGACAGGGAAGGGGATTAAAGGAACGGGCAGGACAGGGGGAAGGAGAGCGGGACTGTGAGAGGTCCGCCAGCCTCCCGAACCCAACGCCAGGGTGCAACAGAAGGGGAGGACAGCTCAGCCACAAGCGAGCATGCCAGCCCTCACCCTCCTGCTCCATCCAGGCCATAAATAAGGGGAAGCCACATACCAGCCAGCAGTCAAAACTCCGGGTCCTGGGCAGATTGAGGGGGGAAGGGAGGCACCACAGCTATAAATACCCAGGGGAGGGCCTCTGAAAGCCCGGGAAACTATTTAAACCCCTGATTGGTGCACTCCTTCCCCCCTACCCATGGGACATACCACTGTAGCCACTGGGAAGTTTTACAGGCGGGGGAGGGGGCTAAAAAACCTTGCCTGTACATTTCTTAACCCCTTAACTGCTCACCAGTCAGGGGGCAAGCTAGTTATGCACAGCTTGCCCCTCCAAAGTAGTCAGCAAGGTAGGTAAAGAAATCCCGGCACTCACAAATGATGCTAAATCACCTTTGGGTGTTTATTCACACATAAAGAAAGGTGTTGCGACTCGCGAGTCGCAACACCTTTCTTTATGTGTGAATAAACACCCAAGGTGATTTAGCATCATTTGTGAGTGCCCGGGATTTCTTTACCTACCTTATATCCATAATGTACTGCACTGCACTGATCAATGGTCTAGATACAAAAAGCTCACACATAGAGTACACACAAGTCATTACTGTTTTGCTTTCATATGTAATGATAAATCCTTCGATCGGCTCAGATTCTTATGACGACTGTGCAGATACCAATCTCAGATGATACTCTCAGGAGCACAGCGCAGGTTGGCGGTATGCCCCGCCGTGAACTGCATGGGAGTGCAAAGTTCATGAAACTACGAAGCTCTGAAACATGAAACTTTTACCGGAAGATAAAATCACATATGCGTGTTCCAGCCTGACTTACATTACCCTGACATACATGACTGTACATGTCTCAGCAGGACACTAGAACACCAGGTTTCCTTACACCCTTTCTTTGGAATATGATGCAATTAAATTTACGTTTTTTAATTGAATTAAACTTAAAAGTAATCATATTTATTTATTTTTTTAAGAGAAAAATTCCTATTTCCAGGTTCCAGTACAGATAACTTTTTTTTTAAAGCTTAACCCCTTAAGGACTGAGCGTCTTTACATTTTTGCACTTTTGTTTTTTCCTCCTTACCTTTTAAAAATCATAACCCTCTCAATTTTCCACCCAAAAATCCATATGATGGCTTATATTTTGCACCACCAATTCTACTTTGTAATGACATCAGTCATTTTACCCCAAAATCTACGGCGAAACGGGAAAAAAAATCATTGTGAGACAAAATTGAAAAAAAAAAAAGCCATTTTGTAAATTTTGGAGGCTTTCATTTCTACACAGTACATTTTTCGTTAAAAATGACACTTTCTTTTTATTCCATATGTCCATACGATTAAAATGATACCCTACTTATATAGGTTTGATTTTGTCGTACTTCCGGAAAAAATCATAACTACATGCAGGAAAATGTATATGTTTAAAATTGTCCTTCTCTGACCCCTATAACTTTTTTATTTTTCCGCGTATGTGGTGATATGAGGCTCATTTTTTGTGCCTTGATCTGAAGTTTTTAGCGGTACCATTTTTGCATTGATAGGACTTCATTTTTTCATGATATAAAAAGTGACCAAAAATGCACTATTTTGGACTTTGGGATTTTTTTCCGCGTAGCCATTGACCGTGCGGTTTAATTAACGATATATTTTTATAATTCGGACATTTCTGCACGTGGCGATACCACATATGTTTATTTTTATTTACACTTTTTTTTATGGCAAAAGGGGGGTGATTCAAACTTTTATTAGGGAAGGGGGTTAAAATGATCTTTATTAACTTTTTTTTCACTTTTTTTTTGCAGTGTTATAGCTCCCATGGGGCTATAAAACTGCATACACTGATCTTTTACATTGATCATTGTTATCCCATAGGATAACATAGATCATTGATTCTGCCGCTTGACTGCTCATGCCTGGATCTCAGGCACTGAGCAGTCATTTGTCGATCGGACATCAGGAGGCAAGGTAGGAGTCCCTCCTCGTGTCCTACAGCTGTTCGGGATGCTGCGATTTCACCGTGGCGGTCCCGAACAGCCCCCTGAGCTAGCCGGGAGCAGTTTAGTTTCACTTTAGATGGGGCGATCAACTTTCCCGGCCGTTGATAGCAGAGATGAGCGAATCGAAGCTGAAGAACCAGAATTCGTTACGAATTTCAGGAAATATTCGATTAGCAACGAATATCGCCTAGATTCTATCATGCAAATCGCTTCATTAAGCTCCATTTTACAGCGTTCCAGGCTCCAGGGCATCTAAAATGGTGGATTCACATATCAGTACATGGGGCAAGGAATACTGGGAAGGCGGGAAGGGAAGTAGGCGGGATGACCCTGAATCACATGCGGGATGCAGCCTATCAGCATTCATTGACCTGTGATGTCACAGCCCTATATAATTGGCAGCCATATTGCAACCAGCCACTTAATTTGTGACACTGCAGAGAGATAGGACGGACAACCTGTGTGTCTGTTACAGCAGAGAAAAGCGCATTCCAGCAGCATTTACTGTAACATCCTCCTAGTCACATCAGCGTTCTCGTGGATGGAGAGCAGTGTTTTTTTCACTGAAAAGGATTTTTACTGCAGCTGCAGACATTAACCTCCCAGTATACATAGCTGTGTGTTGCCTCATACATTTCAACAAGCTGCCTCAACTTCATAAACCTTAGCAGAAGAGGCAGGAATAATTTTTCAGCGCAATTCAGTGTCTTTCTTACACAAAAAATCATCTGCTGGTTATATTAGTCTGTAGACGGTATAATACCCAGCAGTCCATTCCTAATAGTCTGTGACAGAGTGAAATTTTTTGTTTAGTACACAGCTTTTTTGGGCTGCAGCACTGTTGTTTACTGCTGCTATACATATATATATATATATATATATTTTTTTTTTTATTTTTTTTTTAAGGGTACTGTAGCACATTTTTCTGCCCTCATCAGTGTATACCGCATACGTACATCTAAGTAGTGTACTATTTTGTACCTGTTAATCTGTCAAGGGCCTACATACTGTGAAAGTCCAATCAAAAGTAATCACCTGGTGTTTTACAAAAATACAGAGTTTTTAGGCATATCGTAGCACATTTTTCTGCCCTCCTAAGTGCATACCACATACGTACATCTAAGTAGTGTACTATTTTGTTCCTGTTAATTTGTCAAGGTTTTAGATACTGTGAAAGGCCAGACAAAAGTAATCACCTGCTGCTGTTCTAGACAAATACTGTGTTAAGCGTAGTGAAGTGTATTGTACTCCCCTCATATACATACTAAGTATGTCAGGCAGAGAAGTGTCAGGACGTGCACAGAGGAGTGGCAGAGGCCTAAATTCTTCAGGCAGAGGTCGCAGCAGACTGGAGGCGAGTGGCAGCAGGAGTCGCAGCAAGAGGCCTGAGCTCCCGTTATCAGCTAGCGGTCGTGTCTCGACCAGCAACCCATCTGCAAAGCCATGTCCAAGAGACAACAGTATGCGCGCACTCATCTAACGGCGCAGAAGCTGAATGTGCTCCTCCCTTTTCAAGTGGTGGACACCTTTCAGAGAACTGATGGCTTGTGCCGAGCCGAGGTGGAGCGTGCCAAACCGTCATTTCTTTGAGAAGAAGGCAGTACCAGCCCTGCACAATTTTGTAGAAGAGAAGGTGGTCCAGTCCTTGAGCCTGTTGGTGTGTACCAATGTGCACGGCAGCACCGACATCTGGAGCAGTAACTACGGTCAGGAACAATACATGTCCTTTACGGCTCACTGGGTGAAAGTGGTTCCTGCACAGCCACAACCCCAACTTGGACAGGTCACGCCACTTCCTCCTTCACGCTGTCAGCCCGTTGGTCCTGTGACAGTGTGCGACTCCGTCTCCTACTCCACCTTGTCCTCAGCCTCCACTGCCCAGACAAGTCTCAGTGGCCCTTCAGCATACCATGTGTGCAGGGCACGGCGGTGTCCTGCTGTTCTGCACATGGTTTGCCTTGGAGAAAAGAGTCACACAGGGGAGGAACTGCTTAAAGTCATTTGTAAAGAAATCAGAGCATGGCTTACTCCATGAAAACTGGAAATGGGAACCATGGTGACCGACAACAGGAAGAACATCTTGGCTGCGCTGCGACAAGGAAGGGTGAGCCATGCGCCCTACATGGCACACGTGTTAAATCTGGTTGTCAAGCAGTTCCTGAAGTGTTCCCCCCATTTGCAAGACATCCTAACAATGGGAAGGAAACTTACATGCACTTCAGCCACTTGTACACGCAAAGCACACCCTCCTTGAGCTGCAGCGTTAGAATGGTATCCCCCAACATAGCCTGATTTGTGACGTTGCCACACGTTGGAATTCCACCCTCCATATGTTGGTACGAACAGAGAAAAGCCATCACCGATTTCTTGATGATCCAAGCTGATAGGGGTACTCTCCTCTGTAACTTCATTGTGAACCAGTGGCAGTTCATACGTGACACCTGCCATTTGCTCAGGCCCTTTGAGGAAGCCACATTATTAGTAAGTTGCCAGGATTACGGGATGAACAATGTCATTCCACTGCTTCATTTCCTACAACAAGTGTTGGAAACGATGGCTGGTCAGGGCAATGGAGACGTGGTGCCTACATCTCACGGCCACATGAGCCCTGTGGGGGCTGAACTGGAGGAGGAGGATGAGGGGCAGAGTGGAGCACAGTTTTGGTTTCATGATATGGGTGGTGTTTCTAGTTATCTGACAGGAGAGGAGGAGCATGATTAACTAGAGGAGCTAGAGGGTTATGAGGAAGGCGAGGCAGAAGACCCAGACACACCGTGGCAGTATGCAGTGGAGATGGAGGCAGGGAGTCCCTCCGAATCACTTGCACAAATGGCATGATGCCTGCTCAGTTGCTTGCGTAGTGAGCGCCGAATTGTCAACATTCGGTAGCAGGATGACTTCAGGCTCGCCACCTGCCTACCGGCACAAAATAGGGGCCTTTTTTACACCCACTGAGAGGGAGGACAAATTGACCTACTACAGAGAGGTCCTACGTAGTCAGTTGGCCAATGCCTATTGGCGCCATCGTCCATCCACTCTGACTCGGGGGGCCCTCTGCGCTCACCTTCCACTGGCATGGCTGCTGGGAGGGGTGGCAGGAGCAGTAACAACTCCATCAACAGCAGCCTGAGTCTACAGTCGGTGATGAGTACCTTTCTTCACCTGCATAGTGAAGCAACTCATTAGCAGCAGGCAGACATGGAGCAGGACCTGAACCAGCAGGTGATGGCATACCTTGACATGGCCATGCCAACAAGCCTTGAAGATCCGCTGGACTTCTGGGCAGCCAAACTTGATTTATGGCCGCAACTAGCAGAGTTTGCCCTGGAAAAGCTGTCCTGACCGGCCAGTAGTGTGCCATCAGAGCGGGTGTTTAGTGCAGCGGGGGCCACAGTCACCCCCAAGGAGAACTCATCTGTCCACGAAAAATGTGGAGAGTCTGACCTTTGTGAAGATGAATCAGGCATGGATCAGGCTGTATTTCCACCCACCAATGCCAGATGCATCAGAGTAGATTGACCATGGTGTTTCACTAACACTTCAGAAATATGGATAGTGCCAAACAGATTTAAGGCACTGCTCCCATTTATAAACATTCCAGCTACCTTCATCACCGGGTACTAGTATTGCCACCCACTGCACCACTCTGTCACCGGGTCACTTTCAGGACTCCTGATGCTGCTGCGGCCACCACCAGGCTGTTTCATTCAGCCACTATTTTGTCTTCTTATGCTTCTGCCAACCCTAGGCTGTGCCATTCAGCCACTATATGGTCTCCTCATGCTTTGGCCACCTCCAGGCTGTACCTTTCAGACACTATAAGGGCTCCTTATGCTTTCCCCACCCCAGGTTGTGTCATTCAGCCAATATATTGTTTTCTGATGCTGCTGGGACTGTCTTGGATATTACCTACAATTTTTTTATGTTAGCACTAGCTAAAATACATCTTCTATACAGATTTCAACATTTACATTTTAATGTTAGGGGTTGTGAAGCCCTCTTGTAAAATCATGCTGATGCCTGTCCTAGGATGTGTGTTTCTTCCGCCAACTCCAGGCTGTGCCATTCAGACACTATATGGTCTCCTCATGCTTCAGCCACCTCCAGGCTGTGTCATTCAGGCAATATATGGTTTACTGATGCTGCTGGGCCTGGGTCTGGGAATAAAAACTTTTGTTATGGTAGCACTAGCTACCCAAAATCTTCAGTTTAAATTTCAAACTTCGTCTTTTTTTCTTGGGGATTGTGAAGGCCTAGTGTCTACTCATGCTGCTGCCAAATCCTGGCTTAGCCATTCAGACACTATATGGTCTCCTCATGCTTCAGCCACCTCAGGGCTTTGTCATTCAGGCAATATATGGTTTATTGATGCTGCTGGGCCTGGGTCTGGGAATAAAAACTTTGTTATGGTAGCACTACCCAAAATCTTAAGTTTAAATTTCAGAATTCATTTAAAATCTTAGGGATTGTGAAGGCCTAGTGTCTACTCATGCTGCTGCCAACTCCTGGCTGTGCCATTCAGCCACTATATGGTCTCCTCATGCTGCCAACACCTCCACGCTGTGTCATTCAGCCACTATATTGTCTCCTCAAAATGATGCCACCTCCAGGCTCTGTCATTGTGCCGCTCTGCGGCAGTGATTCTAAAGACAGGTAATCTGCATGTTATTCTGAATAATAGTATTATTTCACTACCCCAGCACACTCCATATGCGTTTTAGAACACAGCAAAGTGTTCTACACCCCTATTGAGGCTGTCTGTAGGCTATAAATAGCTGTTTTTAATATAGATTCGCCACAAATAAATTCTGATCGAAAATAATTTTTTCGAAAAAATTCGGCTAATTGGCCGAATCTAATTTTTCTAAAGTTCGCTCATCTCTAGTTGCTAAGTGCCGGGCCCGACCCACAATGACGCCTTATAGAAAGGGAGCGGACTCAGGGCACAGTCCATTTTGACCTTAAGAACACAGCTAATTTTATTTTTGAGTTTTTCATTTTATTAGAAGTCTCCTCGACTTCTAATAATCATAACTTTTCCATCCACAGACACATGTGGGGGCTTGTTTTTTGTGTGACCAATTGTACTTTGTAATGACATCACCTATTTTGCCATAAAATGTGTGGCAAAGCGAAAAAAAACTATTATTTGTGTGAGGAAATTGAAAAGAAATCTTGAAAATTTTGGAGGGTTTTGTTTTCACGCTGTACACTTTATGGTACAAATGACATGTTTTCTTTATTCTTTGGGATATATATATGATACCCATGGTTAGATACTTTCTATTATTGTACCACTTAAAAAAAAAATCAAACTTTTTTCACAAAATAAATATGTTTAACCCCTTCCCGCAGAATGTCATATATAAACGCCGGGTTGTGCAGTGCGTTCGCGCATCCCGGCGTTTATAAATGACATTCAGTTAACCCGGCGATGCGCAGCATCGCACGGGTTAACTGGCAGAAGTCCCGCTGTTTCCAGCAGGGGACAACTTCTGCTTCACCCCCAGGACCATCAATTGATGGTCCTGGTCAGCGATCACTGTGATTGGTCCCTGTGGACCAATCACAGTGATCTGGGGTGAAAGTTCAGATCCCCCGCACTGCCCGCCCCTGGAAGTCGGGCAGAACGGGGGACGAAGGCTGCGGGGGCTCGCGGGGACCTGCGGCACACGGGGGGGAACAGGAGGGGACCGGCGGACTTACCTGATCCAGCGGCGGGACCGAGGAGCAGCGCGGGACCGGCCACGTGGACAAGCAGCGACGGGTAAGTATGTGGTCCTCAGAGGCAGCAGTGAAGATCTTCACTGCTGCTTCTAGGAGTCTGAAAACTACAACTCCCAGCATGCCTAGACAGCCTTTGGCTGTCTGGGCATGCTGGGAGTTGTAGTTTTGCAACATCTGGAGGGCCCCAGTTTGGAGACCATTGTATAATGGTCTCCAATCTGTGCTCTTCCAGCTGTTGCAAAACTACAACTCCCAGCATGCACTGACTGTCCAGGCATGCTGGGAGTTTTAGTTCAGCAACATCTGGCCCTTCAGATGTTGCCGAACTACAACTCCCAGCATGCCCTTCAGCTGTCTGGGTATGCTGGGAGTTGTAGTTTTGCAACAGCTGGAGACACACTGGTTGGGAAACATTGTTTCTAACTCAGTGTTTCCTAACCTGTGTGCCTCCAGCTGTTGCAAAACTAGAACTCCCAGCATGCACTAAAAGACCATGCATGCTGGGAGTTGTAGTTTTGCAACATCTGGAGGGCCCCAGTTTGGAGACCATTGTATAATGGTCTCCAATCTGTGCTCTTCCAGCTGTTGCAAAACTACAACTCCCAGTATGCACTGACTGTCCAGGCATGCTGGGAGTTTTAGTTCAGCAACATCTGGCCCTTCAGATGTTGCCGAACTACAACTCCCAGCATGCCCTTCAGCTGTCTGGGCATGCTGGGAGTTGTAGTTTTGCAACAGCTGGAGACACACTGGTTGGGAAACATTGTTTCTAACTCAGTGTTTCCTAACCTGTGTGCCTCCAGCTGTTGCAAAACTAGAACTGCCAGCATGCACTAAAAGACCATGCATGCTGGGAGTTGTAGTTTTGCAACATCTGGAGGGCCCCAGTTTGGAGACCATTGTATAATGGTCTCCAATCTGTGCTCTTCCAGCTGTTGCAAAACTACAACTCCCAGTATGCACTGACTGTCCAGGCATGCTGGGAGTTTTAGTTCAGCAACATCTGGCCCTTCAGATGTTGCCGAACTACAACTCCCAGCATGCCCTTCAGCTGTCTGGGCATGCTGGGAGTTGTAGTTTTGCAACAACTGGAGACACACTGGTTGGGAAACATTGTCTGTTTCTAACTCAGTGTTCCCTAACCTGTGTGCCTCCAGCTGTTGCAAAACTATGACTCCCAGCATGCACTAACAGACCATGCATGCTGGGAGTTGTGGTTTTGCAACAGCTGATGCAAGCCCCCCCCCCCCCCCCGCCCCGCCACCCCCGTGAATGTACAGGGTACATTCACATGGGCGAGGCTTTTACAGTGGGTTTCTCGCATCTTGAGATGCAGCAAATTTTGCGCTGGGAAACTCGCTGTAATCCCCCGCCCATGTGACTGTACCCTAAAAACACTACACTACACTAACACAAAATAAAATAAAAAGTTAAAAACACTACATATACACATACCCTTACACAGCCCCCCTCCCCCAATAAGAACGTCCGGTACACCACTGTTTCCAAAGCAGAGCCTCCAGCTGTTGAAAAACAACAACTCCCAGTATTGTCGGACAGCCGTTGACTGTCCAGGCATGCTGGGAGTTTTGCAACAGCTGGAGGCACCCTGTTTGGGAATCACTGGCGTAGAATACCCCTATGTCCACCCCTATGCAAATCCCTAATTTAGGCCTCAAATGCACATGGCGCTCTCACTTTGGAGCCCTGTCGTATTTCAAGGCAACAGTTTAGGGCGACATATGGGGTATCGCCGTACTCGGGAGAAATTGCGTTACAAGGTTTGGGGGGCTTTTTCTTCTTTAACCCTTCATGAAAAGGAAATGTTGGGGTCTACACCAGAATGTTAGTGTAAACATTTTTTATTTTTTACACTAACATGCTGATGTTGCCCTATACTTTACATTTTCACAAGAGGTAAAAGGGAAAAAAGCCCCCCCAAAATTTGTAACGTAATTTCTCCCGACTACAGAGATACCCAATATGTGAGCGCAAAGTGCTCTGGGGGCGCACAACAAGGCCCAGAAGGGAGAGCGCACCATGTACATTTGAGGTGATTTGCACAGGGGTGGCTGATTGTTACAGCGGTTTTGACAAACGCAAAAAAAACAAAACCCCACATGTGACCCCATTTCGGAAACTACACCCCTCACGGAATGTAATGAGGGGTGCAGTGAGAATTTACCCCCCACAGGTGTCTGACGGATCTTTGGAACAGTGGTCCATGAAAATGAAAACTTGTACAGCCCACTGTTCCAAAGATCTGTCAGACACCAGTGGGGGGCAAATGCTCACTGTACCCCTTGTTACGTTCCTCAAGGGGTCTAGTTTCCAAAATGGTATGCCATGTGTTTTTTTTTTTGCTGTTCTGGCACCTTAGGGTCTTCCTAAATGCGACATGCACCCCAAGCAAAATTTGCTCTCAAAAAGCCAAATATGACTCCTTCTCTTCTGAGCATTGTAGTTCGCCCATAGTGCACTTCAGGTCAACTTATGGGGTACCTCTATACTCAGAAGAGATGGGGTTACAAATTTTGGGGGGTATTTTCTGCTATTAACCCTTGCAAAAAGGTGAAATTAGGGGAGAAACACACATTTTAGTGGAAATTTTTTTTTTTTTTTTACATATGCAAAAGTCATGAAACACCTGTGGGGTAATAAGGCTCACTTTATTCCTTATTACATTCCTCAAGGGGTCTAGTTTCCAAAATGGTATGCCATGTGGGTATTTTTTGCTGTTCTGGCACCATAGGGGCTTCCTAAATGCGACATGCCCCCCGAGCAAAATTTGCTCTCAAAAAGCCAAATATGACTCCTTCTCTTCTGAGCATTGTAGTTCACTCATAGTGCACTTCAGGTCAACTTATGGGGTACCTCCATACTCAGAAGAGAAGGGGTTACAAATATTGGGGGGTATTTCCTGCTATTGACCCTTGGAAAAATGTGAAATTTGGGGGGAAACACACATTTTAGTGAAAAAAAAATTTTTTTTTTACATATGCAAAAGTCGTGAAACACCTGTGGGGTATTAAGGCTCACTTTATTCCTTGTTACGTACCTCAAGGGGTCTAGTTTCCAAAATGGTATGCCATGTGAGGGTTTTTTGCTGTTCTGGCACCATAAGGGCTTCCTAAATGCAACATGCCCCCAAAAACCATTTCAGAAAAACGTACTCTCCAAAATCCCCTTATCGCTCTTTCCCTTCTGAGCCCTCTACTGCGCCCGCCGAACACTTTACATAGACATATGAGGTATGTGCTTACTCGAGAGAAATTGGGCTACAAATATAAGTATACATTTTCTCCTTTTACCCCTTGTAAAAATTTAAAAATTGGGTCTACAAGAACATGCGAGTGTAAAAAATGAAGATTGTGAATTTTCTCCTTCACTTTGCTTCTATTCCTGTGAAACACCTAAAGGGTTAAAATGATGACTGAATGTCATTTTGAATACTTTGGGGGGTGCAGTTTTTATAATGGGGTCTTTTGTGGGGTATTTCTAATAAGAAGACCCTTCAAATCCACTTCAAACCTGAACTGGTCCCTGAAAAATAGTGAGTTTGAAAATTTTGTGAAAAATTGGAAAATTGCTGCTGAACTTTGAAGCCCTCTGGTGTCTTCCAAAAGTAAAAACTCGTCAATTTTATGATGCAGACATAAAGTAGACATATTGTATATGTGAATAAAAAAATTTTTTATTTGTAATATACATTTTCCTTACAAACAGAGAGCTTCAAAGTTAGAAAAATGCAAAATTTTCAAATTTTTCATCAAATTTTAGGATTTTTCACAAGGAAAGGATGCAAGTTACCACAAAAATTTACCACCATGTTAAAGTAGAATATGTCACGAAAAAACAATCTCAGAATCAGAATGATAACTAAAAGCATTCCAGAGTTATTAATGTTTAAAGTGACAGTGGTCAGATGTGCAAAAAACGCTCTGGTCCTTAAGGCCAAAATGGGCTTGGTCCTGAAGGGGTTAAAAAAGCCCTATTTTGACCATTTATATCTTTCTCATTTTTCAGTATACATGTCGGTATGAGGGCTAATTTTTTGCACCGTTTTCTGTAGTTTTTCAAATACCACTTTTGTGATATGTGACAATTTGATTGCATTTCATTATTACTGTTTTTTGGGGTTTTTTTTTTTGGAATGTGATGTGACCAGAACACAGTAATTGTAAACTATTTCTTTTAACATTTATGCAGTTTACCCTACGGGATCATTTACATTATATTTTAATAGTTTGGACATTTATGCACTCGGTGATACCAAATATACTAATTTTTCTTACACTTTTTGGGGGTAAAATGGGAAAAAGGGGCGATTTACATTTTTACCGGGGAGGGGATTTTTACACTTTTTATGTCCCCATAGGGGACTATCAATAGCAATCAGTTGATTGCTAATACTGTTCAGTGCTATTATCGGCTGTCTTCTGCTCTGGTCTGCTCGATGTCAGACCAGAGCAGGAGACGCCGGGAGATGGACGGAGGCAGGTGAGGGGACCTCCGGCCACCATTACAGATGATAGTATCCCCGTGGCAGCGCTGCAGGCGATACGATTATCTATTTTAACATGCGCATTGTCGCAGATGCCGTGATCTGTATTGATCACGGCATCTGAGGGGTTAATGGCGGACATCCGCACGATCGCAGATGTGGGCCATTACTGGCGACCTGCAGCCAGGACCTGCAGTGTATAATGCGAACACTGCTCCGATGCTCGCGATCATACACAGGACATACATGTACGTCCTGGTGCGCTAAGTACCGCCGCACCAGGACGTACATTTACGTCCGTGGTCATTAAGGTGTTAAGGGCTTAAAGTGTTACTCTGGAGGGGAAAAAATTACATTTCAAACCAACTGGTGCCAGAAAGTTGTACAGCCACCTCTTTCCATGTCAAGAACTGTCCGGAGCAGGAGCAAGTCCCCATAGAAAACCTGTCCTGCTGAATGACTTCAGTCCTGTTTTGCATAACACTTGCCCCTTTTGTGGCCCCATTACTGGGATGGTCAAGCCAACATTGGAACCATTGGTAAATATGATATTGGAGGCCAGTTCTTAGTACAGGCCATCAAAATGTTATCTACATGGATAATAGGGGGATGTTACAGATAGTTAAATACTAAGAGTATAGGAAATAAGCTTATCCTTATTTGGACAACCCTATAGGGTGCTGTAATGTCACTAATATACTATATACTTTCTATAAGTGGCGTAACTTTAAGCCCCTGAAGTAGCATTCAAAATATGTAACAGCACCCTCCGCAAATATCATGGCTAATTTATAGTACTGATCTACTTACATGGGCCACAGGGATCTTATAGGTCCTCTTCGGGTCTAAGGCCTGGGTATGACTGCAGCTATTGGACACCATATTGTTATACTTCTGCATCCTCTCCTTGTTTGCCAAGGTAAAGATGCATAGAAGGACCCTATAAAGAGGCACTCATGATCCCTATGGTTCCATTTTAGGGAGCAGTAGGCACTGCATGGGCCATCATATGGTGGCTATAGCTCTTTAATACAGCTAGTTTATGATAGACACTTCTGTTGGCCCATGCTGCACCTTTTTATATAGAGGTCCACGAATGCACAGTATGGGCCAATAGTACCCCTTTTACAGTCAATAACTGGGCAATATATATGGATGGAAAAGATTATAAAAGCAACAAGATGTCCCATCCAGCATCTAAATGGTAAACTTTTACTTTTGAGGAAGACGCTGTAGATGGATAATTTCTCATCAGAAGTCTGACTTGCAGGAATGTAAAAAATGCCTAATACAGACAAAAGAGGTAAAACAACTTAAAGGGGTATTCCAGGCCAAAACTTTTTTTTATATATCAACTGGCTCCGGAAAGTTAAACAGATTTGTAAATTACTTCTATTAAAAAATCTTAATCCTTCCAATAGTTATTAGCTTCTGAAGTTGAGTTGTTGTTTTCTGTCTAACTGCTCTCTGATGACTCATGTCCCGGGAGCTGTGCAGTTCCTATGGGGATATTCTCCCATCATGCACAGCTCCCGGGACATGACATCATCATTGGGCAGTTAGACAGAAAACTTCAGAAGCTAATAACTATTGGAAGGATTAAGATTTTTTAATAGAAGTAATTTACAAATGTGTTTAACTTTCCGGAGCCAGTTGATATATATATATATATATATAAAAAGGTTTTGCCTGGAATACCCCTTTAACAGAGAAGCGGGCCTTACCTTTATAAGGAGATTTAGGATGTATTCACACTCGGAGGATTTGTTGCTGACATTTCTGAAGATCAGTTCCATACATATAAATGGGGTTGTTTCTAAGGCAAGCCCATGGATTTCTGTAGGGCCCATTTGGATAAATAACGCAGGTGCAGAAATTTTGGCAACATATCTGCTGCATGTAAATAGACTTTAACAGCGATTTGGATCAGATTTGGAAATTCTTAAAATAGCGTCTCACTGTGGAATTGCTCACATGACCCAATGTAGAGGCAAAAGTAAACATCATTTCAATAAAGACCTCTTGTGACGTCATGCCACGTCCCCTCCCATAGACATGAATGGAGGGGGCCTGGCGTGACGTCACAACCAGAGCCGCCTGCACCACGCGTTCTGAACATAATGTTCAAATTTCCAGGTGCCAGCACGGAGATCTCGGGGTTCCAGAGGCCAGACCCCCGTGATCAGACATCTTGTGTCCTATCCATGTACTATACAGAGAATGCCTATTTTTAGGCAGTCTGTTTCACCAATCCTATGAACAAATCTACATACTGAGGTATAACATAAAGCTACTGGGGCGCTAATGCATGATTTCTACTAGTGTCCCCACGTGAACCCTGTTATAAAACCGGCGTTAACTAAATTTGTTTTCATGAAAGCAAAATGAACTGCTTTCTAAATAGTCTTTATTAGACATTTCCTACTATTTATCTGCTACTCAGAGAAAGTAAATCGGTGAGACAGATTCTCTGCTTTTAGTCTCAGATATACCAGCAGGGAGGTGAGAAGGTTACACACCAGCACAGATTGTAGACAGTGGGAGTGAAAACTTGGAGGACAGCTCACACAGGCAGAAGAGAGAGAGAGGAGAGCAGAAACAAGGCAGTCTACAGGGAAGAAAGCTGTATAAAAATACTGACAACTCAATACATAGTTTGTAAGGTTGAAAAAAAGACCAGACCATCGAGTTCAAACTAGAACCCTAATGTGTTGATCCAGAGGAAGGCAAAAACTCCCATGAGGCTGATGCCAATTGCCCCATGACCAAGGAAAAATTCCTTTCCGACTCCAAAATGGCAATCAGAATAAATTCCTGGATCAACGTTCTATCCACATAAATCTGTAGAAAATTTACTCCAAGTTAACAGAATTTCAAAGTGTTCGATATTTCATGTGGATCCTTTTCCACGATTGAGCTTAATTTTCTTCATGTCCTCTTTGTCCCCCCCCCCCCTGCAGTTTGGATGAACTCAGAAGAGGAATTGGTGTAAGACATGAGTGTCAAACATGCGGCCCACAATTAATATATTTGCGGCCCGGAGATCCCTGTGTCCCGAAAGATGTTTTCGGGACACAGGGATGCCCCCGTCAACTCTCAGTGGCCCCGCGTTAAGTTTAAAAACGCAGGGGCTGCCAGGAAATAGAGCACACCAGGACGTCACCGATGTCCCGTGCGTGCGCCCAAAGCAACTGAGGCGCAGAGGAGCGGAACATGGAGGTGGAAGACGAGCGCTGGCCAGCATGGTAAGTGACCAGTGGCACATCAGCTTCAGTGGTCAGACCACCGCTCCTCCGGTCTCGGGACCTACAGCTATGGCCGGACCAGAGGAGTGGTGGTCAGAGCACTGAAGTGGGGCAGTACACAGGCATACAGCCTCCAGCCATACAGTGTATATGGCTGGAGGCTGTAGGTCTGTGGGGGAACATACTGCACCTAATGTGGGGGAACTGTACTGGGCACCTAATGTGGGGGGACTGTACTGCACCTAATGTGGGGGAACTGTACTGGGCACCTAATGTGGGGGAACTGTACCTAATGTGGGGAAACTATACTGCACCTAATGTGGGGGAACTGTACCTAATGTGGGGGAACTATACTGTGCACCTAATGTGGGGGAACTGTACTGCGCACCTAATGTGGGGGAACTATACTGCGCACCTAATGTGGGGGAACTATACTGCACACCTAATGTGGGAAAACTGTACTGCGCACCTCATGTGGGGGAACTGTAATGGGCACCTCATGTGGGGGAACTGTACTGGGCACCTCATGTGGGGGAACTGTACTGGCAACTAATGTGGGGGAACTGTAATGGGCACCTAATGTGGGGGAACTGTACTGGGCACCTAATGTGGGGGAACTGCACCTAATGTGGGGAAACAATACTGCACCTAATGTGGGGGAACTGTACTGTGCACTTAATGTGGGGGAATTGTACTACGCACCTTATGTGGGGGAACTATACTGCGCACCTAATGTGGGGGAACTATACTGCGCACCTAATGTGGGGGAACTATACTGCGCACCTAATGTGGGGGAACTGTACTGCGCACCTTATGTGGGGGAACTATACTGCGCACCTAATGTGGGGGAACTATACTGCGCACCTAATGTGGGGGAACTATACTGCGCACCTAATGTGGGGGAACTGTACTGCGCACCTTATGTGGGGGAACTGTACTGCGCACCTAATGTGGGGGAACTGTACTGCGCACCTAATGTGGGGGAACTGTAATGGGCACCTCATGTGGGGGAACTGTAATGGGCACCTCATGTGGGGGAACTGTAATGGGCACCTCATGTGGGGGAACTGTACTGGGCACATAATGTGGGGGGCCCCGTATTGACATTTGCTCACGTCACGCTCCCAGAATTCAAGGGCCGGCGTTACTACGTCCTTTTTTGGATGCGGTCCACATCAACTTAAACCTTGTTTTTTGGCCCATGTTAGCCTTTGGGTTTGACATGCTTGGTGTAAGAGATGAGACAACCCTCATGAGCCCATTTCTAGTTCACTAAACAGGTTGCCAGAATTGAAGCTTATTCTATAACTGGAATACTATGATTAATATATGCAAAATCAAGCTTATTTACAGCAATAGGAATGATGACCCTAAGAACAGTAATGTGTAGGAGTTCATTCTGAATAGCTGAGATACAAAGTGGTTTTGTGGTCAGTAACACTCCTGCCTGCCACATTCCAAGCTGTTGATATATATCTCTTTACTATCAGTTACAACTAATATTTTCTCTTTACGTGTAACACTTAAGATCCATGGCCCAACCATTATTTGTAAATGGTAATGCTGGGAAACTGTTCCCAACAAGGGTGTACATACTGTGGGGGAAGACCATGGGGACTGAACCGGGCCAGCCCTGGCTAGACACATCTCTTTTCCTGCTGGGTTTCCTATCTTGAGAGATTCTGCATTGTCAGCAAATGTGTAGGGAACTGGGCCAAGGATTTTTGAGAAGACAAAGCCCTTTTGTGCCAGAATCATAATGGGGGCCATTTTGATCTATGCTATTGGGTCTCCTCATAGAGGTAACAGTATCTTCTCAGACCGCAATAGTCATTTATCTGGAAAATAACGTCATTGATCTGATTCATTTCTTGGGGCAATACCCTCACCCATGTTTTTTTTTTCTACACTTCATTCACACCAGCGGCCCAGTGACTGTGGAAGAAATAGACACGACTGTACAAACTAAATATAGTTAATCACAGTTCTTGTGCCCCAGGGCCCTGAGAACTGGCAGCGGCTGCTACTTCTATTGCTCTGCCACAGGCTCCAGAACGTCATATATCCTGCCAAGATCTAGTGTGTTTTTGTTGTCACAACAATCATTGTGGAAGAGTCAGCAGAACTAATACGGAGACAGAACCTTACACCGATTTTAGATTTATACATTATAAAATAGTCGCCTCTAGGGTCAGAAACACCCAAAGAATTCTAACGCGTTCTAAATGGAATATAGGGTTTTGTCAAAAATTTAAAAACAGCTATGACAATGTCTGGATGTGTTCTCTAGTTTATAAATATTATGGTTTGGGGTACTCCACCACTAGACATCTTGCCCCCGATCTCCGTGCAGGACCCAGCGTTCTGAAAGAACGTTGAGTTGTAGTTGTCGTGGCCTCATGCCACGCCCCCTCGTGACATCACACTCCCTCCATGCATGTCTATGGGAGGGGGCGTGACGGTAGTCACGCCCCCTCCCATAGACATGCATGGAGGGAGCGTGACATCATGAGGGGTCATGGCGTGAGGTCACGACAACTGCAACCCAGCGTTTGTATAGGGGGTAAGATGTCTAGTGGTGGAGTACCCCTTTAACCTACCCTAAGAATGAATATAACCATAACATTTATAAACTAGAGAACACATCCGGACATTGTCATAGCTGTTTTTCCCAGCTGTAACGGTGAGACCCCCGCAATCGGACATCTTATGCCCTACCCTTTGGAAATTCTGCAGTCTAAACCTAGTCTAAGGGTATGTTCACACTATGGAAATTCCGGCAAGACTCTATTTTGCAGCAGCAACCGCCTCCCGAATCGGCGCCTACATTAAAGGGGTACTCCGGCGCTAAGACATCTTATCCCCTATCCAAAGGATAGGGGATAAGATGCCTGATCGTGGAGTTCCTGCCGCTGGGGACCCCCGTGATCTTGCGGGCAGCACCCCATTAGAATCAGTCCCCGGAGCACGTTCGCTCTGGGTTAGATTACTGGAGATCACGTGGGCTGGAGCATTGTGACGTCACAGCCCCGCCCCATGTGACGTCACGCTCCGCCCCCTAAATGCAAGCCTATGTGAGGGGGCGTGACGTCACAATGCTCCGGCCCCTGTGATCGCCAGTAATCGGACCCGGAGCAAACGTTCTCCTGATTCTAACGGGGTGCTGCGTGCAAGATCACGAGGGTCCCCAGCGGCGGGACCCCCGCGATCAGGCATATTATCCCCTATCCTATCGACTTTTTATATGAAGAAAAAAAATGAATAAAAAGCGATCAAAACGTCCGATCAATGCAAAAATGGTACCGCTAAAAACTTCAGATAACGGTGCAAAAAAATGAGCCCTCATACCGCCCCATACACAGAAAAATAAAAAAAGTTATAGGGGTCAGAAGAGGATAATTTTAAACGCATACATTCTCCTGCATGTAGTGATGATTTTTTCCAGAAGTAATACAAAATCAAACCTATATAAGTAGGGTATCATTTTAACCGTATGGACCTACAGAATAAAGAGAAGGTGTCATTTTTACCGAAAAATGTACTACGTAGAAACAGAAGCCCCCAAAAGTTACAAAATGGCGGGTATTTTTCAATTTTGTCTCACAATGATTTTTTTTTCCGTTTCGGCGTAGATTTTTGGGTAAAATGACTGACGTCATTACAAAGTAGAATTGGTAGCGCAAAAAATAACCCAGCATATGGATTTTTAGGTGCAAAATTGAAAGTTATGATTTTTTAAAGGTAAGGAGGGAAAAACAAAAATGCAAAAAAACGGAAAAACGCTGAGTCCTTAAGGGGTTAATATATATTTTCTTAGCCCTATGTTTTTCCTCATTACAGGTCAAGGGAGTCCTGAATTTCTATTGAAAACTAAAAAAAAAAAGAAAAAACACCATGAAAAGCCCCATTCATTCAGCTGTTGCAAAACTACAACCCCCCGCATGCCCGGACAGCCTTCGGCTGTCCGGGCATGCTGGGAGTTGTAGTTTTGCAACAGCTGGAGGCACCCTGGTTGGGAAACACTGTTCTAAGTAATAACAAACCAACTCCAGTTTTCACCAAGAAAAGAAAATCACACCTTTCAATATATACATCTTGTTTTATTAGGTTAGAAGCAACATATTTAAACTATCAGTGTATTGTGATTTCCTTATTAAAAAAAAATAAAAAAATAGATTGTCAAAACACTGAATCATGACAAAAGATTTGGTCTGTACATATTGGGTTGAAAGAATAAAAAAAATTTAAAAGTTTGCTATTTTTTTTTTATTTGCCAACTGATAAAAAAAAAAAAAAATACAAAAAAAAAGAGAGATTTGTGTGAACCATAAAAATATAGATAACAAGAAATGATTAATTTAGAAAGAATAAAAAGATACAATGTAACAGAAGTTATACTAATACATTGGCATGCTAAACACATACTATTAACACTAGACACGTGAATAGGAAAATAAAATAAAAGTATAATACAACTATATTCTAGTTTGTGACCAATCACATGCAACATAAGAGAACAGGACTATTTAAAGGGGAACCTGTCACTAATTTTTATGCCTCATGGCCGGTCCCTAGTAGCTCCTCCCATTCCCGCCAGCCCTGATTGATAGATCTCTTGCTGTTTGGGTATACAGGAAAGGCATAGGCAGATGTTTTGGACTACATGAGGTTTTGGCAGTATTTTGGCTGTAAAAGCATCATGGGAGATGTAGTCCAAAACATCTGCAGTGCTGAGGGATGCCTATGCCTGGTATAGGAGGAGATCGGAGGGGTGGGGAGATGGCACTGGGGACCACCCTGATGACTCTTGGGTTTGGATAAGTACTGACAGGTTCCTATTAACCAGTTACTATATAATTATACAAATTTGGGATCATTTTCCTTCTTTATCAGATTGAGATCAAAGCAAATTTCAGGTGGAACCAAAAGGAAATATAGAAATAACCACAATTTACTAAGTATCTTTAAAAAAGGGGTACTCCAGTGGAAATTTTATTTTTCAAATGAACTGGTCCCAGAAAGTTACAGATTTAAAAATTAATTCTATTTAAAAAATATGAATCCTTTAAAAAGTACTTAGCTGCTGTATGCTCAACAGGAAGTACTTTTCTTTTTGAATTTCTTTTCTGTCTGACCACAGTGCTCTCTGCTGACGTCTCACCCTGGACAGTTCTGGACATGGACAAAGAGCAAACCTATCCTGCTCTGTACAGTTCCTGACACGGACAAAGGAGTCGGCAGAGAGCACTGTGGTCAGACTGGAAAGAACTACACAACTACCTCTAGAGCATACAGCAGCTGATAAGTACTGGAAGGATTAAGATTTTTATATAGAAGTAATTTACAAATCTGTATAACTTTCTAGCACCAGTTGATTTGAAAAAAAAAAAAACCCTTCCATTTGCCAAGTTGCAAAATAATGTTGGTCCTGTGTCGTAAAGGGGTTGCCCAGACTTAGAAAAACAGAGCAGAACACTCCCAAAACAGCGCCACTTTTGTCCTCAGGTTGTGTGTGGTTTTCCAGCTTCGTACCATTGAAGTGGTACCATTGGTGCCAAGTTGTAATACCACACAGCCTGAGAACAGGCGTGGTGCCATTTCTGGCAAGAAAAATTTGTTCAGTTTTTTTCTATTCTTGAATAACCCCTTTTAGTGATCGAAGGCATGTCATCAGAACCTGCACAAGTTACATCTCTTTATTATGAAAATTATCAGTTTTAAGGATTAAAAGGTATTAAAATTAGTTTGTAAAAGGCCTTCCACCAATCCAGGATTTGAATAAATTCCCTGTTCTATTCTTATGGAGTAACTGAAAAAAAACATTATTGGTGGGGGACCACTGCCTTAAAAGGTTGGTTAATAGTAAGTAGTAGGCCAAGTAGTACTAAGACTAGCTATACACAATTGGGGAGATTTATCAAAACCTGTGCAGGGGAAGAGTGGTGTAGTTGCCCATAGCAACCAATCAGATTGCTTCTTTCATTTTCCACAGGCCTCTTTAGAGGCCTGTGGAAAATGAAAGAAGCAATCTGATTGGTTGCTATGGGCAACTGCACCACTCTTCCTCTGCACAGGTTTTGATAAATCTCCCCCAATGTGTGAACAAGCATGCGTTCTAAATGACTAGATTGGGCCTGATGAAATCCAACTGCCTAATCCCTCCCCCCCCATACACATTAGATCAGCATTTCCCAACAGGTATGCCTCCAGCTGTTGCAAATCTACAACTCCCAGTATGCCCATACTGCCTTTGGGATACTGGGAGTTTTAGTTTTGGAGCAGCTGGAGGCATCCTGGTTGGGAAACACTAGGTTAGATCTTCAAAATAACCAAGGTTTGGCCAACAACCTAATTTGAAATAAAAATGATATAATAAATTGTGTCTAGCACCTATATTTTTTTCACAAATACCTTCTGTTGCTCACTTTGTCATTTTGTGCTTTGGAGAGGGGCATGTCCTCACTCAGCATGACTCCTCCTCCTCCCTGAGTGATTGCTTTTTATCCAATCACTGCATGCTGCTCTGTAAGCCCCTCCTCTTTGCTTTTATGCTGCAGTCTGATAGGCCAGGAATGCGCACATAGAAGATTTTGTCCCTAGTTGATGGAGATTCTAAAGGAGGGCCACCCTCTAACAAAATGGCCTTAAAAAGGGGAACTTGAAAAGGAGGTGGTTTTGTTTTTTTCTAAGGTAGACCATGTTAAATTATGCCAGGCAACATTACACCTCCAGAAAGACGACATTTCTAGCGTAGATCTTTAGATAAGTCTAACCTCAGCAACACCATCGTTAGGGAGTTTTCACCAATACTTATGTTCTACCCAGATACACCAATCTATATTACATTTATTTTGCATTTCCTGTTGATTATAGGGCAACACATACTCCACATCAATCACATTAGTCTCAGTTAATCATATACCGTATTTTCCGCCATATAAGATGCACTTTTTCGTCCCCAGTTTGGGGGGGGGGGGTGAGTTTGTGTTTCTTATACGGAGAATACACACCTATCGTGTCGGTCCATGCGGCCATCAACGGCCAGGACCAGCGGCTAATACAGGACATCACCGATCGCGGTGATGCCCTGTATTAACCCTTCAAACGCGGCGATCAAAGCTGAAATCGCAGCGTCCCAAACAGCTTACAGGGCACCGGGAGGGACCTTACCTGCCTCCTCTGTGTCTGCTCCGTGCCGGGACCCCTGCATGGCAGCGCTCTCCTTCGACCTCATCACGTCGTCGCGCATGCTGTCCCGTCATCCAATAGGAGCGCCGTGCGTAGCGACGTGATGGCGGCGACGGAGAGCGTGGATCCCAGGGAAGAAGACCGGGGACGTGGCGACAATGATGGAGCGACATCCAGGACAGCGGTGACTGGTCCGGAGCGGCGGGGAGACGTGAGTACTACCTCCTATCCAGTGGACTTCAACCTGCGGACCTCCAGATGTTGCAAAACTACAACTCCCAGCATGCCCGGACAGCCAACGGCTGGTTGAAGGTTGAAGATCACTGATGGGTGCAGAATCTTTTTTTTCCCTAGATTTTGCACCTTTAAAATTGGGTGCGTCTTATATGCCGGTGCGTCCTATAGGGCGAAAAATATGGTATACTCCTTATAGAAAACCCATGCAAATGCAAGAAAAACCTACAAACTCCATGAAACCGCTGCCTTTGGTTGGACAAGGCACAGTACCCCAGTATAAAATATTACCCAAAACAAAGGTTGGGTTTATATGTAGTCTTTTGGTCAGTAATATAAACTAACCAATGATGGTCCCAGTGGCAGGATATAGGACTTAACACCACAGCAAGTTCAAAACCCCAAACTATCACGATCAGAAGACAAATTTTGTTGTAAGTCCAATAGACTTGCATGGGGCAAATAAGTCACCTGTTCACAAAAGTCTCAGGGCAAATCTCCATTTTGAAGTTGCCAAAAAAATTTAACAGATATCCTGCACGGGGACCATCATCGAAGGCACACCCAGGAGTGGGTCAAAATACAAAAAGGTGCACATTTTTCAAATATAGTATTTCCCTATGTCAGTTCCACTCCAGGTTTTGGCTACAAATACTGCTCATTGAACCGTACCTAAAAAGGGAGCTAACTAGAGATGAGCGAACTTACAGTAAATTTAATTCGTCACGAACTTCTCGGCTCGGCAGTTGGACTTTTCCTGCATAAATTAGTTCAGCTTTCAGGTGCTCCCGTGGGCTGGAAAAGGTGGATACAGTCCTAGGAGACTCTTTCCTAGGACTGTATCCACCTTTTCCAGCCCACCGGAGCACCGAAAAGCTGAACTCAATAATGCAGGAAAAGTCAGCAACCGCCGAGCCGAGAAGTTCGTGACGAATCGAATTTACTGTAAGTTCGCTCATCTCTAGAGCTAACCAAAACCATTATCTAGGTTAAAAGGGAACTCCGGTGGGAAAAAAAAAAAGTTTTCAAATCAACTGGTGCAAGAAAGTTAAACAGATTTGTAAATCCCTTCTATTTAAAAATCTTAACCCTTCTAGTACTTAGCTGCTGTATGCTCCAGAGGAAGTTCTTTTCTTTTTGACCACAGTGCTCTCTGCTGACACCTCTGTCCATGTCAGGAACTGTCCAGAGCAGGAGAGGTTTTCTATGGGGATATGCTTCTAATCTGGACAGTTCCTGACACGGGCAGAGGTGTCAGCAGAGAGCACTGTGGTCAGACAGAAAAGAAATTTAAATTTCTCTGTTTTATACAGCAGCTAATAAGTAATTGAAGAATTAAGATTTTTTTTAAATTGAAGTAATTTACAAATCTGTTTAACTTTCAGGCACCAGTTGATTTAAAAACATTTGTTTTCACTGGCGTTCCCCTTTAAGGAGGACACACAGATTTGCTCATAGGAATGTCCCAGTTTAGCTACAGTCTTGTTTTCAGACCTGTAGTAGGGTAAGACACGGAGACCTAGGATAGTATGATAGAAATGATATATTAATTTCCACTTCTGATTGCCAGACCCCTAAACTGCTTTGTTATCTTTCTATTTGCAGAATTGTGTAGAAATATCCGGTAAAGGTGCGTTAAAACAATGAGCCTAAATCATTAAAACACACTCACTATTGGTTCACTGGCTTGTAAAAGACTAAGTTTAAAAAAGTTGTGTTATATTCATATTTCAAACAATGGTGCAAAAAAAAAAAAAAATAATAATAAAAAAAAAAAGTTAAAAGTTGTTAAAAATTCTCTTTTCTAAAACAAATGACTTAAGGTGAACATATTCATTGTGAACATAAAAATTGACTAAATAGCAGCAATAATTTCACCTGATTCTCTCAATATCCATTTTGGCGATTTCAATATTGACAAAGCATCCTGTATCTCAATAGGAACCAATAAGTTACTACTCCCCAACAACCTGAATTCTGGTGAAGGATCCAGATGAAAAGTTGAAAACTTCATGTGCCCGACAAAAGAATAATATGATTAATCAGACTACAAAAAGGAAAAACCTTATAAGAATAACCCAAAACTATAAGTTACAATCTAGTAAAACTACAGAATAAAAAATAATTATAAAATCGGGAGGTTAAAGATTTATATAGAAATCAAGTCACTTAATACTCAAGACATCCACTGAGTTTACACAGCATTACAGAGGGGGGCGGGGGGGGGGGGGTCCCTGGTGCCAAAGGGAGCCCCTATACCACATAAGATGCTGGTATCATAAATGTCACATGGTAGGGGAGGTCCCATTCTAGATTTAATAATGGGCTAAGGAGCTTTAAATGGTTACAGATTCAAACACTTTTTATATGTTGTACCTCTTTCCAAAACATTAACCATTGTAATAAACCTTTTTATAGAAATTGTGGCTTCAACACAATAGGGGTCCCCGATACCATCTAGAATATAATCCTGTCCGGTTGCAGCATCACCTTTGTCCAAAATGAAGCAGGAAATAAAAGGTGGGACTAGAACTCCTCTGTGCCCACTCCTGTCCTATCAGACTGCAGCGTGAAAATAAAAGGGAGTTACAGAGCAGCCCATTGGGAATGGATGAAGAGACTCAGCACATGAGTCATAAGGAGTGAGGACACACCTCCTCCAAAGCACAGAATGACAAACCAAGTGAGCAACAGAAAAAGTATTTGTGAGAGAAATATATGTGCTAGACACAATATATGAATATGTACATGATTAGGTACTGAGTAACATAACTGTTTTTGTGGGATATGACAGGTACTCTAACTTATGGCTCTAAGGTACAGGTTGGGGACGCAGCAATTGGCAAGTTTACTGATAAAAATTGGATCACTGGTAGATGCCCCAGATTATGGTGTAGTTTTGGCTTTTTTTGTTTCTACTAATAGTGATCAGGAAAAAAAAAAAAATATTCCTTTATTCAGATTTTTGCCTTGGTGACAGCTTTTGCCACTTAGAAATTAAGCGACATCTAAGATGGCCCTCCTTTAAGCAAAAATGTTAAAAAAAGACAATCATTCTTACAATTCGCTATTGGTTTAATTTTCTAATAAAAACAATTAGGTGTACAATAAGACAAATCATTTCATTGTCGTATACAAAAAAAAAAAAAAAGTTGAACATATCGCTCATTTGCAAAGACACATATGGTGATAGACGATTCCAGAAGACACAACACACAATTTGCTTTATTTGGAAAAGCAATTTTACATGTAGATCTATTATTTGTATAAGGCCAAGGGACCCTCATCAGATAAAGTATTTGGGCAATATGTTGGCAAAAAAGAAAGAAAAAAATTTTTTTTTTTTTTTTTTTTTAAACAAGCCCTTGAGATGGGCAATACATACTAGACTTTTTAATCTCATGTATAGACACATTTTACTATAAAAAGACAGGAGGTAGGTGGAATGATTTGTTCAATAAAATGTCAAAACCGCATTTTGTTTTTGCCACTATTAAAAACATCCTAAAAATCTCTCTGGTACCACCTCCAATCCACATAAAAGTATAAAAAACATCATAGAGCATACACTGGCACCTGCCGGCATCATCTACGTCAGCATTTATAAACAGATACAACATTACAGAGCCCTTCAATGTAGTGTTCAGAACCTTGCACAGACCCAAACAAACAACTTATTTTAAACCAATATACCAAAAAAGAGCAACTTTATATCAAATACAGATCTCAGAAGAAATTTCAGCACTTCAACCATGATTGAAACCGGGCTTGAGATTGATTATAGTCTATAGGAATACATATACCCCCCTGAAGACCGATACATACTCTTTTATAGCTTTATGGCTTCCATCTTTTTAAACCAAAATACGTATGGCTGGACAAAAAAACAAAAAACAAACAAAACAAAATAAAGTGATCAAGTTAGGTTGTGTGTCCCAAGTCAAGCATAGATGGGCAGGTGACTCCTGCCACTATATATCCTCGACCTTTGACTTATTCCTGGTGGTTGGGTCATGGATAGCTTAACACCACTTTCTTGGTTTCAAAGTTTACGTAGGACTCCAACCATTGTTTATTTTGGTTGTTCTGGGTCAGAATAAGCGGCAGTTCTTTGGACATAGCAAATCCAAGACAAAAATAAATTTAACACTGGTTCATGGAAAAAAAAAATACTACAAGGGGCTTGCAAAAGCCAATAAAAGTCTTGAAGTTGCTTAGACCCATCAAGAAGACAGACATCTTGTGATAAAGTATTGTGAGAAAAACAGGGAGAAGAGGAGGTGCCACCATACAAGAAGTTATATATTGGAGTAAATATCTTATTCTTCCCTGGTACGGTAGCTAATAATGTCAGTAGGGTGGGAAGCAAACAGTTACGGTATATTTACACAATGGACTAGCTACTTGTAGTATGTATTGCTTAGCTCTTCTCGTTCACTTTACATAAAAAAATACTCAGAGGCAGCTAGGAAGTTCAAAAATGTTGATATCTCAGGCTCTTAAATGGTGGGAGAAAAATAGTGTTTGTAATAAAAGCAGCAACGGGTGAGAAGAAAATACTAGAACGAGAAAAATAAAATAAAACACACAATTGTAGAAGTCTTTGAAAGTTCATTTGTCTGGAGCACAACATGATAGTCTGCTACATGGCTTGACTTGGGCTCGTACAAGTTACAGGCACTCTTGATTGACAAAATCCTTTGGAGATTTTGGAAGCAGTTTTCTAGAGGCCTCTATAACCATGTGAGGAAGCTCTCTTTATCCAGTTTGGTGCCTGCCAGAACAGACTCCATGTCATTAAGGATGTCAGAACTCAAAGCTTCTTGTAGACTTGGCATTAGTTCCTCTCCCTCTACGTTCATGGCTTCCCCCTCCAGCGTACCAAGGTCCACATTAGTTCCTGGAAGTGCTTCCAAATAGTCGGGGAATCTGTTCTGTTGGGAGGGCATACTGCTTTGGTTGATTGCATCACCTGTAAAAAATATATATGTTATAATCCTGTACGAGTTTTAGTACTACTGTATGCACACAGTGTTGCTTCCTGAACTCAATCCCCATAATCTATAGTTGTATACTGCAAGTCAACCTTCAGCAGAGAGCCAGCCTATTCAGTCCAGTGCACATTACCAGCACTGCCATACCTGAGAGGAATAAGTGCTTAATTATGATTGGCCAGACAATTAAGGGAAAGGAAGTCTTGTGCGAGTACTGCTGGCAAACATTCCAAGCTCAGAATCATGGAGGGGGGCTCAATAACAGAGCACTAAGATCACCTTGTCAGCACTCTTTTTTTTAATCCTTATGCTGGAAATCAGATTAAGGGTTTTTTGGTTTTAAATTTTCTTCCATGGAGAAAAAAAAAAAAAGTATCCCAGCAAATAGAGAACACTGGAGTTACTGTTCAGGGCAAGTAGGCCTAAATGATTCTTGTAAAAAATTCTATTCCTGAGTATACCCAAAACCAACTGACCTGTGTCCATTTCATCAACACTGTTAAGGAAGTCATCAGGCGTGCGGGGAACACTGTAACTACTCATGCTCAATCCACTGTCCGTGCTCTCATCTCTGGAGTGATATGTGCCGCTGCAAACAGAACAAAATAGCCCAAGTGTTAGAAAGTGGTACCATCTCAGGGTTGACCAACAGGATAAATATCCAAATCTACAGTGTCACGTCATTGATCACTTTTTGGGGGGCAAGATGGCTGCCATCAACACACCTGTTGAGGAAAGGATCGGAGCTGTTCATGGTCATTGTTCTGAGCTCTTGAGTGATTCCAGAAGAACATACTGGATTTTGAGATCCACCATCTTGCTCCATGGGTGGTATTTGACTACGAAGAGCTAGTTCCTGCAAAGGAGAATAAACTTGTGTACTATTAAATTCAACAACAACATGAATAACCTGAACCGTGTCCAACACAGAGACAACACCTATAAGTGATTACAGGCTGTTCTAATCTCATCTACATAACCTTTATGAGAACGTAGAGATGGCGGTTCAGAAATAGCATGTACATCCCCTCCCCCCATGCCCTTTAATTTACTAAGCTGTATTACAGCAGAGGAGCTATATGCAGTGATTTTTTTAATTAATGGCGAATTTATAGGCACAAAAGTTAATGTATTAGAGACATTTATTGTCTTCCTACAGCTACCCTCATAATGTAAGTCTATGGGGCCATCTCAGACACATAGCGGGTCTGCGCTTCTTTCTGCTCGGTCTAGTGATCAGTTGGGGTCTGAACACTCAGACCTCAACTGATCAGAATGTCTGATGGGTCCTTAAGACACCTCAATTTAATTTTATTGACATGTGTACTTTTCTGTAGCTTTTTTTTTAGACCATAAAATGTTCTGATGCTACGAACAGAACCTATACCTGCACTATACCTGCACTCGCATGATAAAAATTAACCCCCTTCCCGCAAATTGACATATTTACGTCCACTGCAGTCTCCCACTGTATGACGCGCTCTCAGCAGGTGAGCACGCATCATACCCAGTGGGTCCCGGTTGCTATCAGCAACCAGGACCTACGGCTAATAGGGGATGTCGCCGATTCGGCTGATTTCTGGTATTAACCCTTTAGACGCCACGATCAAAGTTGATTGCGGAGTCTAAACCGGTAGATTGCTGTTCCTGGTTAGCTCAGTGGGCTGTTCGGGACCGCCGCGGTGAAATTGCAGCCTACCGAACAGCTGAGAGGACAGCGGGAGGGTGCTTACTTTCCTTCCCGCTGTCCGGTCGTAACTCCATTGCTCCAAGCCTGAGATCCAGGCTTGAGCAATCGAGCACAGATAACACTGAAGTAAATAAATGTGATTTAACCCCTTCAGCAATAAAAGTCCAAACTATAAAAATATTACGTTAATTAAACCCTGCGGTCAGTGGCGTACACGTAAAAAAAATTCCAAAGCCCAAAATTGCGTATTTTTGATCACTGTGTACCATAAAAAAAATATTTAAAAAAAGTAGTAAAATAAAACCTATATAAAAATTTGGTATCTTGTAACCGTATGGACTTACAAAATAAAGATAAGGTGGGATTTTTAACTGAAAAGTGCGTAGAATCGGAAGCCACGGAAATTTCCACAATTTTGCCCCCCCAATTTTTTTTTTCTGGTTTTGCCATAGATTGTGTTGAAATGATTAATTGTATTACAAAGTAAATTGGTGGTGCAAAAAACAAGCCCTCACACGGGTCTGTAGGTGGAAAATTGAAAGTGTTATGATTTTTAGAAGGTGAGGAGGAAAAAAAAAAAAGTGCAAAAATTAAAAATGGCCCGAGAGGGAAGGGGTTAAGACTTAAAGTTGCAATAAAAAAAAAAAAAGAACAGTTTGTAGAAATAAAAATACTTTGATTTAGGTCTATGTTTATATAGCGAACATTAGGGAAGACTGGTTTTTCAGCCACAAACCAGTCAGACTGGAGTGGTTTATTTTTGGTCTTGCTGTATATATACACATATATTATATATATATTCCAGAAAAAAAAATACAGCAAGCCAGCAGACCATAAGAGGGCAGTTACATACAGTCATGGCACCCCTGAAATTTTCTAGAAAATGAAGTATTTCTCACATAAAAGGATTGCAGTAACACATGTTTTGCTATACACATGTTTATTCCCTTTGTGTGTATTGGAACTAAACCAAAAAAAAGGGAGAAAAAAAGCTAATTGGACATAATGTCACCAAACTCCAAAAATGGGCTGGGCAAAGTTATGGGCACCCTTTCAAAATTATGGAAAAATAAGATTAAAGCAGCCTCACATGCTTGAAACAAACTCACCTGGGGCAATATAAAAATCACACCTGAAAGCAGATAAAAAGGAGAGAAGTTCACTTAGTTTTTGCATTGTGTGTCTGTGTGTGCCACGCTAAGCATGGACAACAGAAAGAGGAGAAGAGAACTGTCTGAGGACTTGAGAACCAAAATTTGGGAAAAATATCAACAGTCTCAAGGTTACAAGTCCATCTCCAGAGATCTAGATTTGCCTTTGTCCACAGTGCGCAACATTATCAAGAAGTTTGCAACCCATGGCACTGTAGCTAATCTCCCTGGGCGTGGACGGAAGAGAAAAATTTATGAAAGGTGTCAACGCAGGATAGTCAGGCTGGTAGATAAGCAGCCCCAAACAAGTTCCAAAAGATATTGGAGCATCAGTGTCAGCGCGAACTATCCGTCGACATTTAAATGAAAGGAAACGCTATGGCAGGAGACCCAGGAGGACCCCACTGCTGACACAGACACATAAAAAATCAAGACTACGTTTTGCGAAAATGAACTTGAGTAAGCCAAAATCCTTCTGGGAAAATGTCTTGTGGACAGTTATTTTTTCCAAAGGGTGTGTAACCAAATATTAAGTTATGGGTGCCAATTTTGTCCAGCCCATTTTTGGAGTTTGGTGTGACATTTTGTCCAATTTGCTTTTTTTCTCCTTTTTTTGTTTAGTTCCAATACACACAAAGGATTTAAACATGTGTATAGCAAAACATGTGTTACTGCACTCCTTTTCTGTGAGAAATACTTCATTTTCTTGAAAAATTTCAAGGGTGCCAACATTTACGGCCATGACTGTATAAGCCACAAAGAGCTTGCCTATTTTTCCATACCGATTGGTGGGGTCTGCATACTCCTGGTGTCTTACACCACCCACATGTTAGACGATAACCTGCCAAAACAAGCAGCTTTTGGTGGGGTCTGTGAACTAGCTAAAAGTATGTGTGGGGGGCAGTGGTGGCTCCCAATTCTGGTTTCCTCTGAGATCTGTTCAGCCAAACGTATGTAAATGGGGCAGTCAGGAGACATGGCCGCTGCTAAAGTGTACTGCTAAAGGTGGCCTCTGGAAAGGCTGTCTCCAAAAGCCCAAAAGAGATTTTATCACCCCGAAACAAAATGAAAAATGCAGATACCAGTGCCAATATTTCTAATGCATTGTACATGCCCAGTGAGGAATCCATTAAAGCATAACGTGCTGCTTGTGAAGACGAAAGTCCGGAGGAACCAACGTATATTAGATGTCACCAGAATAGTGAGGAGCGGCCCACTGTCATATGTTGGGCCAGCTTCAGCATGTACCATGAGACTGGAAGCCAAAACCATTTAACCCCCACCATTAATGGACACACAGACAAGACAAACATATAGAAAGTAACAAAAGGCTGTTTCTAACCTGTGGCCTCACCTGCCGAAGCAGTTCTTGGTGCTTGAGTCGTAGACGTTCTTTCTCCATCTGAAGCTGTTGGAGTCTTAGCTGCTGTTGATTGCCTCCCCCTCCCATGACACTGCTCTGGGGGCTCTGAGGGGCTAGCGGTGGAGGGGGCTTCACTGGGACACTCTGACTTAGTCTCTGTTGATTCATGGCTGGAAGGAGAGAAAAAAAGAAAAAAAATACAATATTTAAACAGGGCACATTCCCTTTTGAAAAAAAATTGTAAATATGTTTAATTTTACTAACTATATGCTTAAATAATCTTTAAATTATATAGTTGTCATTCAGGCCACTAAGCCAAATAATCCTTAAAGAAAACTTATAAGCAGGTTCCTACTTATCACAGACTAGAGTACAGTGAAGTTTATGGATAGGAAAGGATCAGGCCATTTACAATAGGCAGTTGTCACAGCTCCCCTCCTCCCCCTTATGTAGGAGAGATTTCTAAGAACACTCTGACCTGTACTAAGTGAGTAGGGTCCCATCCAGTCTACAGTACCGAACCCATGTCCATGGAGATTATTATTAAAAATTTCGATAAACTGTCTTTAAAAAACAGCTCAGGCAAGAAGGCAGTCGCCATAATATGCAAAAAATTACAATTAAAATTTACAATCAGAAAATAAAAAAAAACAGACTAAAACAAAATACATATTCAAATAGTATAACCAGTGGTTAAAAGGGAACCATGTTGTAGATTTACAATGCATTACAAACATACAGGCGCTGTGGCCCTTCAAAAATTCTGGCGACAGGTTTTGCATCAGCCGAGGGTCATAGTTTGAAGACCACTGGGCTAGAGCAAGATAGCCTAATCTGTGCAAAACTTGAACGCTCCACCATCCCCAATAACTCAAACTATTTGTAGGTAACCTGCTGCCTCATCTTAGATCTCATTCTTCACCTCCCACAGAAATCGTGTTACTCCTGGACTTTGCTAAACGTGTTACGGAATTAAAAGGACTCCAGTCATGCATTCGTGGAAAACTTTTTTTTTTTTTTAATCAACTGGTGCCAGAAAGTTATACAGATTTGTAAATTACTTCTATTTAAAAATCTTAATCCTTCCAGTACTTATTAGCTGCTGTGTGATCCAGAGGAAGTTATTTTCTTTTTGAATTTCCTTTCAGTTCCTGACATGAACAGAGGTGTCAGCAGAGAGAACTGAGGTCAGACAAAGGAAATTCAAAAAAAGAAAAGAACATCCTCTGTAGTATACATCAGCTAATAAGTACTGGAAGGATTAAGATTTTTAAATAGAAGTAATTTACAAATCTGTTTAACTTTCTGGCACATAAAATTGTTTTCCACCGGAGTACCCCTTTAATATAAAGGCCCAGAAAAATCTTTGCATAAATCAATGCTCCGTTTCACGAGATGGTTCGGCCATGTTACTCACTTGCATTTTTACCAATGTCACAGTGACATCAGCGTCCTGTCAGCGCGCCAAGAGGTAAACAGCTGCCTAACTTGGCAGTCTTAGGCTCGGCAAACAACTCATTTTAAGAGGCTTTTCATGATAAAATTTCAAACTCAAGACCTTTATTTCTTCTGTTTTGTTTCATGCGGATGTGAATCAAAGCTGGAGGAGGCCAGTTACGTCAGAGGATTGCAGCTTGTTGGGACAAGACTCAAAGAACAGGGCAAATAAAGCCAAAATGATGTTCCTCACAGTAACCAGATTTAAAAAGGAGTGGTCCCATCCAGCATTCAGGATGCTGTAACACTGTTCTTAGGATCAACAGGGGTTCCAGAAGTTGGACAGCCCCAACCCTAATCACGAGGTTCCTTGTACATCCTTGAATTGGGATCCCGCAAGACCCAATCCAACACATGCGGGCAAAAATATGGCTGCTACGGGTGGTGAGTTGGTATGCCAGCAGGACCTGGTGCACTCACCCCATGCGTTGTCACCTCATTAGCCGCCGGTATTGTCCAGTGTGGAATCTGTCCTGTTAAAGTATAAATGAATACAGCTATACACCGTGTGCATCAGGCGCGGGTATGTTCAGAACATTGCACCAGTGACCCAGGCCTAGTCTGTACTGTACAAATGGGGGTATGTGCAGAGCATTGCACCCTAATGTCTGTACTACAGACATTAGGGTGTAGTGCTCTGCACATACCCCCATGTGTATAGCCGTGTACAGACTAAGGTGAAATGCTCTGTACATTCCTATACTAATGAGGGTATGTGCAGATACAGACACTAAAAGGTCCCCTGGCTGGTGGGGTAGGTCCGGTGCACGGCTCTCGTTCCTAGGTTATATAATATTTTTTATTGCAAGTACCAGAGCATCACTAAAAAGATGGTCACACAGATAAAAGTAGGCTGATGGTCAAACAAACGATCTTCTGGTGAACAATCATATTACTAAATGTTCATATCTGCTAAAATGGTTTCTGAGAATATTCTTTCCCGAAAGATTATTAAAGAAGATAGTTCATGAACAAATTTTTTTCCCCAAAAATGTCCAACATGGCCTTTTCTTCAGACGAACAGTCTCATCGGTCAGCTAAAACGATCGTCCACTATTGAACTTGACGGGCAATTGTTTTGGTTGAAATCTTCTAAATTCAATCTAAGGTGGTCACCAATAGAATGGCCTTACATAGATTGTACAAGGATTGTGGGCATCCCTGTAGTCGGTCCTTCACCTTCACGAAGTGATCGCGTCTCCTGGCCAAATGCTATCACTTCTTTAAAAGGGGTCCGCCCACCTTTAGAAGTCATTCTCTGAAACATTGACATGGGCAATGGACAAGAAAACAAACTGGGTAGATTCTTGGTTAAAGGCTATTGTTGGGTTTATCTTTAAAAAAGATTTTAAGAAAAATGGATGGACAGGCAAATCTTTCCTAAATCATAGTTGATTAAAACTAGATAAAGTCAGAGTAAGGCTGAGTTCACATTAGTGTTAAGCTCCGCTAGCAAATCCGTTCAAATTACGGGAGTTGAATGGGGGGGAAAAAAAAATAAAAATCCTACATGTCCTTATTTTTTCTCAACTCTTGTGAAACCAACCCCTGATGAAAACCTGACAAACCTTCAAAGTCAATGGGGCCGGTCTACGTTTGTTGTGCTTAGATCCGATCAGGGTACGTTCGGCGCAAGAAAAAAAAAAAAAAAAAAAGCTGAACGGACCATGAACGCCAGTGTGCATGTAGCCTAACTTTAGTTTTAAATGATCCATAGTCAACCAAACTAAATCTGTTCATGTGATCGATGTCAACCAAACCTAATTGGGGGCAATCGTTAAAGGGGTACTCCACCCCTAGACCTCTTATCCTCCCCTACAGGACAGGGGATAAGATGTCTGATCACGGGGAACCTGGGACCCCCAGGATCTCTGGGCAGGGTAGTGATGTCACGGCCACGCACCCTTGTGATGTCACACCACACCCCCATCAATGCATTGAGCAGGTGTGGTGTGGAGTCACGATGGGCATGGCCAATGTCACTCCCCGCCCCCCCTCCGCCCACTCCAAGCGTTCGTAACAAAATGTTCCGAACGCTGGGGCAGCGGAGTACCCCTTTAAAGGGGTTATCCAGGAAAAAACATTTTTTTTTATATATCAACTGGCTCTAGAAAGTTAGACAGATATGTAAATTACTTCTATTAAAAAGTCTTAATCCTTTCAGTAGTTATGAGCTGCTGAAGCTAAGTTGTTCTTTTCTGTCTAAGTGCTCTCTGATGACACGTGTCTCGGGAACTGTCCAGAGTAGAAGCAAATCCCCATAGCAAACCTCTTCTACTCTGTGTAATTTACAAACCTGTTTAACTTTCTGGAGCCAGTTGATATATAAAAAAATTTTTTTCCTGGAATACTCCTTTAAGTATTCACCATATTAGATAACCTAAATAATTAATTAAAGAGGTACTCCGGTGCTTACACATCTTATCCCCTCTCTAAAAGGATAGGGGAAAAGATGCCTGATCACGGGAGTCCCGCAGCTGGGGACGCCTGTGATCATGCACGCGGCACCCCAATTGTAATCAGTCCCCAGAGCGTGTTCGCTCCGGGTCTGATTACGGTCGCCCGCAGGTTCAGAGGCGTGTGACGTCACACCTCTGCGTGACGTCACGCTCCGCCCCTCAATGCAAGCCTATGGGAGGGGGCGTGATAGCTGCCATGCCCCCTCCCGTAGGCTTGCATTGAGGGGCGGAGCGTGAGGTCACATGGGGGGGGGGGGGGGGCGGTGGCGTGACGTCATACGCCGCCGGCCTTGCGGTCACCGGTAATCAGTCCCGGAGCGAACACTCTTCGGGGACTGTTTACAAACGGGGTGCCGCGTGCATGATCACGGGCGTCCCCAGCTGCGGGACTCCCGCGATCAGGCATCTTATCCCCTAAGATGTGTAAGCACCGGAGTACCCCTTTAACTTCATTCCTCCAACATCTACCATTGGGAACAGTTCAAAGGCTCCCATACCCATCAGATCATGATTATTTCAGTGGTGTCCCAACACTAAAAGGGGTTGTACAGGATTACAAAAACAGCACTATACTAGTCCGACACCACGTGTGCACTATTTCAGCTCAAATCCGTTACTTCAATGAAGCTGAGCTGCAGTAGTACCCGCAGACTGGTGTGGGGTGTCCTTGAAGGAACGCAGCTATGCTTTTCTTATTTGTGCATAATATACTCCAAGGTTCAACACTTGTCACATGACCAGAAAGCAATAACAAAGGTGACTTACAATCTGGAAACCCTGTAGATACCGCTAGTTGTAGTCTTTATCAGTGGTTCCCATGGTGGGAGTTGTAGCTCTGCAACAGCTGGAGGGCCACAGTTTGGTGACCACTGATCTATATGGTTGATCTTATTCGTCTATTACACTTCATTTACTAGATACGACACCAACCAAATGTGACCAAGTGTGTTATTTTTTTCTTTCCTCCTCCAAGTTCTGTAATGCAAAGACCAAAAAGGAAAAAAGAAAAGCAAGTACTTGGAGATCTTCCAAAATTCACTGTATAGATGGTTAAGTATATTCCACCCAAGCGTCCAGTGCGGGAAGGCGTGCATAAAGCTCGGTACAGAAAGTTACTGGAAGTTCCAGTTTCCTGGAAAACCCCGTCGCCCCCTGCTCGGGACACAAAGTCTTCAAACATGTTCAAAACGTTATAAAAAAGGACGACCATTTCATATTAGGTTTAAGCCAGGGGGTTTAGTCTGTTTCCTGTCAGATTCCCATACCCCAGCAAAAAACTGGGAAGCATTTGATTGGCATACGAAGCCGTACCCAGGCAGCTCAGACCTCACAGGCAGACAAACAAGAAAATGCTTTGTTCTGGAAACCAGGATATGGGGGCAGGGAGGGGGGTGGGAAGGATTACAATTTCTGGAGAAAAAAAAAAATATACAAAATAAAAAAGGACAAACCCCAAATTAAACCCTCCACCTCACGGCAAACATTCGGCACCTACACAAAAGAATGAGAAAGGGGGGAGGGGTTGGGGTGGTAATGAATGCTTACAGTATAGCAAACAGTCATTAGGATCACAAGATGATGACATGTTAGCAGAAAGGGCTGCGGGGAACACACAGGAGGCAACAAGTTCTTCTCCAATCTCGCCCAGATGGAAAATAGGCCACAAAAAATTTATGTTGGAGTTTGACGCGTTATCTAGGGCCAAGCCTTCGGGTATCATTTGTAAAAAGTGATAGTCAGCGATAGGGCTGGGCGCTATACCAATTCATACCAAATATCGAAATTTTTGTCCTGCACTATATTAATTTTAACCCATACCGCAATACTGGTTTGGCCCCCTCCCCCCTTGGGAATGAATGAATTATCAGCCGCAGCGCGCTGTCCCCAGATCGGGGAACTAATCATATGTGACCCGCGAGCGCTGTTCTGTGTCGTGCCCCCCAATTATTAGCCCAGCGCTGCACTGTCCCCATCGGGGTACTACTCACATATCACCTGCAAGCGCTGCCCTCCTTGTCCTGTTTGTTGCGGCCGCCGGCGCTGACACACTATACCAGTGGTCTTCAACATCCAGATGTTGCAAAACTATAACTCCCAGCATGCCCGGAAAGCCAACGGCTGTCCGGGCATGCTGGGAGTTATAGTTTTGCAACATCTAGAGGTCCGCAGGTTGAAGACCACTGCTCTATACTGTATCCCTACTCCCGGGCTGCAAAAGGTAAACGAAAACTTTAACTCACCTTCCCCGTTGGTCCGGACCTGCTTCCCGGGGAATGGAACGTCGGAGAGCCGTCAGCCTATCACTGGCCGCAGCGATGTTCCGCCTTGGTTGGTGATAGGTTGAGCGCACTGTCATGTAAGAAGCCGGCTTCTTACATGACAGTAGGCTCAGCCTATCACCGGCCGAGGCGGAACATCGCTGCGGCCGGTGATAGGCTGACGGCTCTCAGACATTCACGTCCCCAGGAAGAGTGTAAGGCAGACATAGGAACTAGGGATCGACAGATATCGTTTTTTTCAGGGCCCATACCGATAATCGGTGGATACTGATATTCCAGTATAAGTTATCGGCTATTTATCCCCCCGCGACACCGCTGCAGATCATTGATTTAAAGCGGGCGCTTTAAATCAATGCACTGCAGTGGCTTTTGCGGTGCCATAGGCCGCCGCCACCACCCGCTTCTCTACCCCTACCTGTCAGGGTGGTCCGGGCCATCCATCCTTCCTGTAGTGTCCAGCGGCAATCCGCGTGGAGGGTGAACCGGTCCGGGCTGTCCTTCTCCGGGGGTCATCTTCTCCATTCCGGGCAGGCTCCGGCCTAGTAATGCAGCATAGACGCCGCTGCGCAGTGACGCCCGTGCGCAGCGACGCACCTGACTTCACGGCGTCTATGCAGCTTTACTAGGCCGGAGCCTGCCCGGAGTGGAGAAGATGACCCCCGGAGAAGGACAGCCCGGACCGGTTCACCCTCCACCCGGAATGCCGCCGGACCGCCCCCATTACGGGTAAGTTTAATTTTTTTTTTATTGACTCGGAGGGTGGGGGAGGGGCCCGACCGGTATAGCGGTATGCGCAAAAATCCATACCGGTATACCGCCCAGCACTGCGGTGGTGCGACGCGGTGTGGTGGGTCGGGGGGCGGTCGCGGTGTGGTGCGGCGGGTCGGGTGTGGGGGTTGGTTTGCGGTGGCGGTGCGGGGCATAATCGGCTTATCGGCAACGTAATTGCCGATACCGATAATGCCTAAAATCGTGATTATCGGCCGATAATATCGGCCATACCGATAATCGGTCGATCCCTAGTAGGAACATGCGTTCGTTTATTTTTGTTTACCTTCTGCAGCCCGGGAATAGGGATACAGTATATAGTGTCAGCGCCGGCGGCCGCAACAAACAGGAGGATGAGGAGAGCAGCGCTTGCGGGTGGTGTGAGTATTTGCCCCGATGGGGACAGCACAGTGCTGGGTTAATTAATTGGGGGGGGGGGGAATACCGTTATATAAGTTACAAAAATACCGCGACACACATTTGGTCATACCACCCAGCCCTAGCCAGTGATTGGCACAACAATTGAGAGAACTGCCATAATGATTGCGCACCAACTAAGTAATTTTGCAGAAAAGATGACTTCGGTTAAAAAGAGATTTTAGGCATTCATGGCATATACTGTGGATGTGGTAGAGATGCCCGACCAGCTAAGTTTCCCAGAGGTGGAACCCTAATCTATCGAAAAGTATGGAGGTTTAGTAGCCCATGTTGGCAGAGTTCTCCAAGCTTGCATGTGGCCTCTTAAAGTTTACAGGAGTTACAGAAATACTCTTCGGGTACGTTCACACTGAGGAATTTCCTCGAGTAATTCCGCTAGCTTTTTCAGCTTGAAATTATTCAGCAATTGATATTCACTTCAATGTGTTTTCTGCTTCTCCGTTAACACTGAGTAAATTCTGCTCGCTGAATTCAGTTCTGCTTGAAGAAAGAACATGTTCATTCGTGAAGCGGACTCTGCAGAGTTCAATAGAAGTCCATGGTAAAAAAATAAAATTCCGCCCGACAGTTTTCACGTGGAATTCAAGCCGAATTCAGAAAAGTATAATTAAATAGCCTCCTCCTTCATTCCTCTTCATTTCAGCGTGGAAATTCGAATTCCGCTTGATGGAGAAGGCAATTTCCTGACCGAAATTATTCCTCATGAATTCCTCAGTGTGAAAATAGCCTAATAATGGCCGTCACCCAGGAAGAAACAGCAGGAGGTCCACACCACAGTTCCAGACTGGACAAAGGACGCCTGATAGATCCCATTGGCTTATAATGCACAAGCTAAGCATTCATTGGCTGACTTTTTACCCTAAAACAGTTTTTTTTTTTTTTTTTTATACATGTTTAAAAAAATAAAAATACCTCTCTATATACATGAACACTCAACACGGCTGAAGGCGTACACATTCTCAATCAATGGAGAGAGGAGGAATTAGCTGCTGTCAGATATCTGGCTATTGAAATCCCACAAGCCCAACCCTTTAGCCCAACATCCGGAGGCCCCGATACACTTTAGACAGTCAGCCGGTTAAGCCAAGTGTCAGTGGGTTATGACATATGGAAAAGTTGACAACATAAATGTTAACTTTCACCCTGTCTGAACCACAATTCGGGATGTCGCTCAGCAGCTTTTCACTGCCCTAGATTGATAGATAAGTAATAGGACGAGAACCGCCCAATATACCCACTGCTGGGTGCGATCTAGTTATAACACATATGGATAACACTGCAAAAGAGAACGCTAGCAACCATACAGGGATGCACACCAAAAAAGATTATATATCAGACCATCTATGTATATAAAAAGTATCCTTATTCACATATCTGAACACAAAAGTATACAGACATTTAAAAACATTGAAAATACAATAAACACCAAGCAGAGGAGTGTAATCCTACTGCGCCCACCCCATGCTGGGTATAATAACCCACTACAAAAGGATAGAGACTGTCCCGGGCCAAATTCCTAATAGAATATAACAACCTGAGGCACTACAAGAACCTGAGTAAGGGCTACGATATAACAATCCTGCAAACTTGCATATGACAACTGCTCCCACACAACAACAAAGTCACTCTAAAGATAGTATATCATATATATCATAAGGTACAAACATGCAAATCACAGTAAATACCCATCAGATACCAGTGAATAACTTCCTACAAAGTGCTAGTGCTCCGAGCATACAAGAGGCATGTAGTGTGGAAGGTGCCTCTATTTCTTAAGTGGTTATTGTGCGGTTGCCGGGACTTCCTCATCCGCAACCACATAGTAAACACTTAAAAGGGGTAGTCCAGTGCTGAAAAACTTATCCCCTATCCTAAGGATAGGTGATAAGTTTCAGATCATGGGGGGCTGACCGCTGGGGACCCCGCGATCTCCTGTACGGGGGCCCGACAGCCCGTGTTGACCACCGCACGAAGTGGCGGCTGACACGCCCCCTCAGTACAACTCTATGGCAGAGCCGGAGCGCTTCATAGTTAGTACGGTTGAAAAAAAGACATACGTCCATCAAGTTCAACCAGGGAATTGAAGGGTAGGGGTTAGGGTAGGGTTCCTGAGGTAGACTGTTCCATAAGTTCACAGTTCTCATGGTAAAGAAGGCGTGTCACCCCTTTAGACTAAACCTTTTCCTCTCCAGACGGAGGGAGTGCCCCCTCGTCCTTTGGGGGGGGGGGGGTTTAACCTGGAACAGTTTTTCTCCATATTTTTTGTATGGGCCATTAATATACTTATATACATTTATCATATCCCCCCTTAGACGTCTCTTCAAGACTAAACAATTGTAACTCCTTTAATCGCTCCTCATAGCTAAGATGTTCCATGTTTCCTTTGGCAATCTCCAGCTCTGCCATAGCGATGTATTGAGGGGGTGTGTCAGCCGCGGCTTCGTGTGGTGGTCAACACAGCCCTGCCCCCTCAATGAAAGTCTATGGGAGGGGGCGTGACCGCTGCCACGCCCCCTCATAAAGACTTGCATTGAGAGGCCGGGGCATGATGTCATGAGGGGGCGGTGTTACGATGTCACGAGCTCCCTGCCGGCACCAACATTCGGAATTGTTTGCTCCAAACGCTGAGCAGCGGAGTACCCCTTTAAGTGCCATCTTACTATGGGGAAAACCAGAAAGAAAAAAAAAAAAAAATGTACTGAGACTTCAAATGATATATTAATATTGTATAAATATTGCGCAAATACAGTAAGACCTTTTCAAAAGACTTTAAAAAGATCACCCCTTTATCCAGACCAGATTTTGTGCGATAGATTTTCAGGCTAAGAAAATAAGTCCACTTTTCCAATGCAATTTTGGGTGGTCTTAAAAAGAGGTTTCACTGCAATTACTAGTATCACAGGTAATAAATTGCCTAATGCTACCATTTAACTACAGTGAATTTATACTGTTAGAGATGGGGAAATCTCCCGACAGTCGCTTTGACAGATTTAGAAAATATGAAAAATTTGGTTTGGATCTAGATTTAAAGAGCCCCAATTGCCGACAATAAGGGAAGATGTCTAGAGGCAGAGTACCCCTTTAATAAATTCCTCCCAAAGGATAGAGGATAAGATATCGGATCACAGGGTTCCCGCTGCTGGGAACTCCCCCAATCTTCTGCATGCCTGAACTTTTCGTTCCAAACGCTGGGTCCAGGGCTGTGGTCGTGATGTCATGCCATGCCCCCCCTCGTCGCACCACGCCACGCAAAGTTCAGCATGCTGGGGTGGCGTGCAGGAGATCGCGGGGGTTCCCACCAGTGGGACCCAACAATCAGTCATCTTATCCTTTTGATAGGGGATAAGGCGTCTAGGGGCGGAGTACCCTTTTAGGCTTACACCAGACAAATAGGCAAAATAAAAAAGTTGCACATTTTTGAGCAAAGTGTGGCTTGTGCAAAAATTCACAATTTTAAACTGGAATTTATCAAGGCTTACAAGCCAGTTTTCTGGTGTAAAGTATGTACATAAGCTGGGGTTTATATCAAAAGTGGGAGAATTAGCCAAGATATACATATCACTGCTCAACGATAGGCCGCTCTGTGCACAGGAATCCCTACTGCTATATGAGCATATTGTCCGAAAAGAGAACCTAAACTTTTGGTGACAATACTGTGTGCGAAATTCAGACCTAGTCCAATTTGTCCTGAAACAACTGGTTCATCTCTAGTTATTGCGAATTGTTGTTAATCATTTTCTGGAGTTTTGAGTGTGAGCAGGAATACAGGCCACTCTATATGGCACTTCGATTATTACTCCTCTGGGCAATGGTGAAGTATTTAACATTCACATTAACTAAATGAGTAATTCGGATAACCGGGTCCTGCACGAGACATTGCCTGTAAATGCATCACTAACAGTTACTAAAGAACCATAAGACAAACACACACGGCACCCAACACATCCATGCACTTCCCCTGGTGAAAGGAGAACCATTACTGGTAAGATCAATAGTCCCATCTTCACTTCACTTGCTGTTCAAACACCACAGCCAAATGCCTTTCATATTTGGAGACACTGAAACACTGGCATTCTGGAAGACAATGGGCCTTTCATTCAAAGCAGATGAGGTTTCCAAACAGGATTAGACCGAAATCTGAGTTCACTGCTTTGGAAAAAAGGTATAAAATGTGCAATGACTATCCTCACGGCACCCACAATTCACCTACTGTATATAGTGTCTTTGACTCTATAGTGTGGGATAGCAATCTAGGTGAGATGAATAGGTTTGGCTGAACCTAAGCAAATACAATTGTAAGAAAAGAAAAGTAGTAATAACGGAGCACTCACCCCAAAATTCGATGCAAGCAGGTGGTACTTTATTTCATGATTTTCAAGTGGAGGACATCATAAAAGAAGGGAAGGCAGACAAGGTCTTGTGCGGGGGTTTTAGTGATCACACGGGGCGCCGGTCCGTATCGCGCGGTTGCGCATAAGCGCAACCGCGCGATACGGACCGTCGCCTCGTGTGCCTGATGAAGCGAAACCGCGTGATCAAGACAGTCGACCTGTGTAGTTTTGCTTCGTCGGACACACGAGGCAACTGTCTGCATTGCGCGGTGGCACTTAGTAAGCCCCCCCCCTGGGCCTGACGAAGCGCAATTGCGCGATATGGACCGTCGCCCTTTGTGATCACTAAAACCCCACACACACGATCTTGTCCGCCTTTCCTGCTTTTATGATGTCTCCCACTTGAAAATCTTGAAATAAAGAAGCACCTGCCTGCATTGAATTTTGAGTGCTCAGTTATTACTACTTTTCTTCGCATGGATTATTATATTGGACCAGGTCTATACGTGTAGCACCATCCGCATATACAGAGTACATTCCGAGAGTGGTGGACATCTTGTATTGAGGCATCTGTTTTTTGGATTTACGAAGTGGTTGTGCCAGGATTTTTTTCCTTTGTTCTTCATAAGGGTCCATTTACAATTGTAAAGAGCATGCCGGCGTATCACAGCTCTATACACGATTGAGTTGTAATAGGGCATCTATACAAGGCTATGGGGCCATGCTGTTCCTGTGTATGCAATATGGAATCAGTCAGAATGTTTGAATGGTATATTATGGAGATATTCTGCAATGGGTGTGTATTTCTCCTAGATATGGTGCGGTACAGTGACACTATATGCAGCACAGTATCAGTAGAGCGCCTTAGGAGTGTCTAGGAGTGCTCCCCTTCTCCCTCCCTGTGTTCACACATATATAAATCTCCAAAACAGAGGGGTCGGGTACTGCATAGAGCTCACAACATTGGGGGGGGGGGAAACATGCTTGCACAATGTTGTCGATATTGCGGCATCATACAGCCATTGGTCATCGCATGCAGTTAAAGGTCGGGAAGATGGAAAAGGAGCCCCGGGAGCAGGGTAATAACTTTTTCATCTCCCAGATAACCCCTTTAAATCTATGACTCTTACATGAAAGTTTTAACCCAAGTACCAAGTCAACATAATATAACGGTAATGCTTTATGGAATGTAAAGCTGCCATCGGCTCAGGAACAGATAGTTGGGAAATGCAGCCCTGCACTTGGCAGAGGTTTTGAACGTACGCCCATGCCTTTGCACTACTACATTATGCTATCCTAAAATTTTGTGTCATGTAAAAACTTATATATACATATAAAAAGAGTTCTTACCGAAACGTGGGTCTAGCCATGATGTGGACTTGTTATTATGATTTATGTAGTAGATTTCTCCTTCAGGAGTAAGGCTTTGCTCCCACCCGTCCGGAAGTGGACCTACAACATAAATAATTTCAAAATAGATTTTAAAAGCTTAATCTTTATTCATATTGGGACGATGACACACGGACGTACATTATCTACTAATCTTTACTAAGAATACAATTTTTTTTTTTTTTATAATTTAAAGTTCCATATAAAAACATGAAACTTCTTGATGCTAAAGTAGACTACAAGAAAGTCCTGTAGCCTTTTCCTAAACATATGTATCCCCAAGTATTAGGTTAATAGGGAGAAGGGTAATTTGAGTCAGGAAAAGTAGAATGAGACCGTTATACTTAAGCTAATGAAAGATGTTCCAAGAACCCAAGGTAGGTCAAGTTGGATGTTTACAGAAGAAGTTCTTTAGCAGCCATTGTGTGTTTGTAGGGTAGCCGCAGATGTTGTACTAAAAATACATGTGCAGTATCAATTGGGTCAACAACTTAACGGTGGTGGGGTTTACAAAAGGAAGACACAAAAAATAGATGGTACCGAATGCTTGTTACTGGAACTAAAGGGAGGAAACTCCATTACTTGAGGTTGGTCCAGAGGTGAACCAAATCTGATCAAAAACTCATCAAATGGACCAATGAGAGAGACTAGTGTGTCCTCCCTCATAGTACACTATTAATGAGTTAACAGATCAAAACCATTGACCATGATGGTCCAGAAATTATTAAGTGAGATAATATCATTGAAGCACAAAATCGCCATCTCTGGTTGCTGTCATGGACCAAAAGTGTCAGCACTCAGTAAAGCCCCCAATAAAATACTGAATGTATGGCATGGTAAACATTGCACTATTCTTTTTAGAATAAATACAGAATGACTTTTCCAACTCAACATGAGAAGGGGTATTCCCATCTTATGTCACAGCATATCACTAGGATCCACCATAACATTATTGGTGGTGGCAGTGGGACCGGTGCAGAGAATAAAGGGATATAGGACCCTTTCGCCTTTACCCTGCATAGTGTCACCGAACAGCAACACAGCTCTAGGGCAATAAATTGGGTTACTTTTATTTCCAATGAAAGCCTAAAGGAGGAGATGCAGCACATAGGTCCACCACCACCTGCAGTTCAAGTCAACACAACTAAGATCACCGAAGAACAAAAGTTCACTTTGCTCAAACTGCGAAGCTCCATGGTTAGCAGCTGCAATATGGATGCCAATATGTGGCAGTGTTACAGCAGTCTACAGGAGAGCTAATTCATCTGCTCACAAACTGATCCGGATGTTTCCAGGTCTGACCGTGTGGCTGGCAAGAAAGGATTTCCCGACAGCAAAATTTATTTCCAATGAGGCGGTCGAGTTCATATCAACCAATCTGTCTCCGATTACTATGATCAAAACTAAGCAGGATTCCCAATGAAAAGTCAAGCAGGGTTGTCAGGGTCTACACTATACTCCAATCATCCAACATTCCCAAGATTTCACCATTTGGTTGACTACCTGAGGTCTTCGCTAAATAAATGAGCATGTAGGAAATTTAAAATACAAAACCCCTTGAGCCTCACAGCAATATCCTAATAACAGTGTTGGAAACCAGGGACACTGGGCTATGAAATATTTAACGGGCACTGTCAGATCCAAACATTTTATGGTTACTGATTAAAAAGACTTTTTGTAATATGGTTATTTAAAATGTTTTTGAATGATATAAAGGACATCTGCAGCGTGATTAACACTTATCCCCTATCCACAGGATAGGGGATAAGTGTTTGATCGCGGGGGGTCCGACCGCTGGGACCCCGTGTGATCTCCTGTACGGGGCCGAGGCTGTCTCGTGCAGGGGGCGTGCCAGCCGCAGCATGACGTTGCAGCCGGGATGCCTCCTCCATACATTTCTATGGGAGAGGCGGGGAGGCAGCGTTCGTGCCTCCCCGCCTCCCCCCAATAGAACTGTATTGGGACGGGGAGGAGATGGGGCGTCACCATCGACCTCTAGGTCGACACTACGCGCCTTGGCGCTCATCATAAGCGCTAATGGCGGTGCCCCGTTAGGGAGATCGCGGGGGGTCCCAGCGGTCGGACCCCCCGCAATCAAACACTTATCCCCTATCCTGTGGATAGGGGATAAGTGTCATACCGCTGCAGTTGTCCTTTAATTTAAGAAAAAAGCCCCTAAATATCCCACGACTAGGGATCACCATACCTACTGGGAAACTAAGGAGTCCTGCAGCAGCATCAGCTTGTCCATAAATCATGGAAAAGGCTGCATGAGCAGATACACCAATCACCTCCCACCACCACAAGGGATACGCCCCTTCTACCACACACCAATCACCTCCCACCACCACAAGGGACACGCCCCTTCTACCACACACCAATCACCTCCCACCGCCACAAGGGACACGCCCCCTTCCCCTGAGAGTATTTAAAACACGGTGAGCTAATGAAAAGAGGGATTCTTTTTTAAATATATATAGGTGATCGAGGCATAAAAATGATGTACATGGTCAGAATTAGGTACTGAGTAACATTTTTGTTGAATCTGAAAGGTACGTTTTAATTAAAGGATTAGACAAACATAGTGGCTTTCTTCTAGAAACAGCGCCACTCTTGTGCTTAGTTTGTGGGTGGTACTGCAGCTCCGTTCTAATGACTTGGATGGATTTGGGGGGGGATTGGTAGTGGCTATGTTTTTCCAATGAATAGTGGGACCAGATGACTCATTGTCCACGTCTGAAATAGTGCTGTGGGGCACTTTTGCCCATGTGAATGTAGCCTTAAATTGTCAAAACACACGAGCGCTTACAGAATTACACTTGTTGGTGCATGCAAGTATTTATTTACAGATCTAAAATTATACACACACACACTAATTTAATATTAAAAAAAAATAATAAATATATATATATATATTATACATACACACACACACGTACGTATATACATACACATACCCCTACATAATCACACAAAAAGGGGGAATTTACTATGACCGGTGTTTTAAACATCAGTCCCCCGCCAGCGTAGACTGGCACAGATTTGATAAATCCAGGTGTATGTGAGGCTTCATGCTCAGAGCTGCCATAGATTCCCCCTACACCTGCTAACAGTATACAGTATAGTATATTGGGTGCACAAGGGCAGCCATGTCTCCTCTGTATGATACCACACCCCCTTTGATGTGGTTTACACAAAAATTGATAATTTCACTGAACTGTGCCAGGGGCAAACCTTCATAAATTCTCCCCAAAGTGAGTGCGCTCCACATATAGACGCCCCTATAACCACCATAGCAGAACATGCACAAATTGGAATATAGCAACTTCAATGCATCAAAAGGCTCCAGAACCAAGAGCAAGGCCTCATGTACACAGCAGAGCCTTTGTAGGAAGGCGGACAGAGATCCATAACCAATGGAGCCTTGTAAACGCCGTATTAATGGGGGAGATTTATCAAAACCTGTCCAGAGGAAAAGTTGCCCATAGCATCAGATCACTTCTTTCATTTTGCAGAGGCCTTGTTAAAAGTGAAAGAAGCGATCTGATTGGTTGCTATTGGCAACTGGGCAACCTTTTGGACAGGTTTTGATCAATCTCCCCTATTGTGTTCTTCTTATGAAGTCCTGTTTCTAGTTGAGAATAGTCCTGTAATACTGCATCATGTAGAGCCCTCCACAACATGGAAACTGACAGAACCCTGTATGGAAGAAGTTACAGTACGGTACAATTGAAGTTTATGAAAATCGCCCTCTCCAAGTGATGAACTCCTTAAAGGGGTACTCTGGTGGAAATGTAATATTTTTTTTTATTTTTTATTTTTTTTATATCAACTGTTGCCAGAAAGTTAAACAGATTTGTAAATTACGTCTATTTAAAAAAAAAAAAAAATCTTAATTCTTCCAGTACTTAGCTGCTGTATGCTCCAGAGGAAGTTGTGTAGTTCTTTCCAGTCTAACCACAGTGCTCTCTGCTGACACCTCTGTCCAGAGCAGGATAGGTTAGCTATGGAGATTTGATCCTGCTCTGGACAATTCCTGACAGGGGTGTCAGCAGAGAGCACTGTGGTCAGACAAAGGAAATTAAAAAAGAAAACAACTTCCTCTAGAGCATACAGCAGCTGATAAGTACTGGAAGGATTGAGATTTATTTATTTAATAATTTTTATTTATTTTTTTAATAGAAGTCATTTACAAATCTGTTTTACTATCTGGCACCAGTTGATAAAGAAATATTTATCCAATCTATGATCTATAACAAGAAGGACTCCATAGTCTCCGATATGGACCTCAGGACACAGATGACTTTAAGACGCAGCTAAGTGACAAAATGCCAAAACGTGGATACCTATGAAATGTATGGGATTGAGTGCCAATACACCTGCAAATATACGTGTGCAATATCGGGACTGTGTACATTTAGGTCCATGAACTATATGGCGCTATAGAAGGGACTATGTGCAATTCTTGATACAGCCTGTCCCGGCACCGAACAATCATGCTATACGGGGGACATGTGCAATAGCTCCTGTATCTTGACAGTACAAAGAGGAGGCATATACAGGATTTGTGTTGTCCATCCCACGTGGACTTATTTAACCGCACCTTATTGAAACACAATATGGAATGTTACAGTTCTCAATAGACTGATCACAAAACACTGGTGCCGGCCGTTCATTATTATTACCACGTGTGCAAGAATATTTTAATAAGACAAAATAAAAAAGTGATGTTTTAAAAAGGTTCCCTTTATGGCTCCTTTCATTTTAAAAGGAACGGAGCTGCAGAACCACACCCAATCTGGGGACAGACGGCTGTTTTTCTATTCCAGGATAACCCCTTTAACCCCTTAAGGACCAAGCCCATTTTCACCTTAACGGAGTAGTCCAGTGGTGAACCCAGTGGTGAACAACTTATCCCCTATCCTAAGGATAGGGGATAAGTTTGAAATCGCGGGGGTCCGACCGCTGGGGCCCCCTGCGGTCTCCTGTACGGGAAGGGGGCGTGTCGATAGGGGATAAGTTTTTCACCACTGGACTACTCCTTTAAGGACCAGGACATTTTTATTTTTGCGTTTTCGTTTTTTCCTCCTCGCCTTCTAAAATCCATAACTCCTTTATATTTCCATCTACAGACCCATATAAGGGCTTGTTTTTTGCGTGACCAATTGTACTTTGTAATGAAACCTCTTATTTTACCATAAAATGTACAGCGAACCCACCCAAAAATTTTTTTAGGGAGGAAGTTTAAATGAAAGTCACAATTTTGCGCATTTTGGAAGGTTTTGTTTTCACACTATACACTTAACGGTAAAAATGACATGTGTTCTTTATTCTGTGGGTCAATATGATTAAAATGATACCCATGGCTACATACTTTTATATTTTTGTACCACTTAAAAAAAAAAAAACTTTTTGTACAAAATCAGTAATCTAAAATTGCCCTATTTTGACCACCTATAACTTTTTCTTTTTTCTGTATATAGGGCGGAATGTGGGCTCATTTTTTTTGCGCCGTCATCTGTACTTTTTATCGATACCACATTTGCATATATAAAACTTTTAGATTATTTTTTATTAATAATATAAAATAATAAAATGTGACAAAAAAAGCTGCATTTTCGGACTTTAATTTTTTACGCCATTCACCGTACGGGATAATTAACATTATATTTTCATAGTTCAGACATTTACGCACGCGGCGATACCAAATATGTTGAAAAAAAAATTACGCTTTTTGGGGGGTAAAATGGTAAAAACGGACAATTTTCATTTTTATTGGGGGAGGGGATTTTTCACTTTTTTTATACTTTATATTTTTACATTTTTCAACTTTTATTTTACACTTTGTATGTCCCCATAGGGAACTATCTATAGCAATCCTTTGATTGCCAATACTGTGCAGTGCTATGTATAGTATTATCTGTCCTCTTCTGGTCTGGTCTGCTCAATCTCAGACCAGAGCAGCAGAACCCGGGAGACGGCCGGAGCCAGGTGAGGGGACCTCCGGCCGCCATGCTGGATGATCGGATCGCCGCGACAGCGCTGCGGGCGATCCGATCATCCATTCAAAGTACTGCACTGCCGCAGATGCCATGATCTGTATTGATCAAGGCATCTGAGGGGTTAATGGCTGACATCTGTGCGATCGCTGATGTCGGCCATTACGGGCGGGTCCCCAGTCGGAACCTGCCGTGTATGACGCGAGCACCGTTCAATGCTCGCGGTCAGACACAGGACGTAAATGTATGTCCTGGTGTGGGAAGTCTAGTGTGCCACCAGTTGTTACAAAACTACAACTCCCAGCATGCCCGGACAGCCGATGGCTGTCCGGGCATGCTGGCAGTTGTAGTTTTGCAACAGCTGGGGAGACACTGTTTGGAAAACCCTGCCATAAAGCCAGATTGTTTCTGATTGTCACAGTCCTGCCCCATTATACCAGCAATGAACCTGATCCGTTCATTTCGAATACTGTTCCTTAGCTTCCCTTGGTCCAGGAGAATAACCTATTACCGAGTTTCCCAACCGGTGTCTCTCCAGCTGTTGCAACACTACCCCCCCCCCCCCCCCCCCCAACATGCCATGACTGCCGAAAGATGTCAGCGCTTACTGGGACTTGTATTTCCGTAAAAGCCAGAGAGCCACAGGTTGGAAATCACTGATCTAACAAGGAAGAACAAATTCAAATTTCATTTTCTAAAAAAATTAAACATAAACGAAAATATATGTCAATGATCTCTAGGTAGCTCCGCAGACATTAATACTAATGCATCACCAACAATACAAGGACTTAGCAAACCAGGGCGTACCTGTTGGGTTCATGAGGTTGGGTTGCACAACAGGACTGGGAGGAGGAGGAGGAGCGGTAACATTCATCTGGGAGAGCATAGCCTTCCTTGGATCCTGCCATGTGGTCGTTTGTTCAATATGGCTGCAAGGAAGAACAGAAATATGTAAAAAAATTAAAATAAAGTAAAAATTATAATATATACAGGGGTCAAGTCCTGGGAAAGAAAAAAAAAAAAAGTGTGGGAACTCATGCTAGATTTCCACTTAAAGGGGTACTAGACATCTTATACCCTATCCAAAGGATAGTGTATAAGATGCCTGATCCCGGGGGTCCCGTCGCTCTGGACTCCCACGTTCTCCCTGCTGCTCCCGGTGTTATTTTAGAGCGTTGGGTGCAGCGACAAAGGCTCATGATGTCACAGTAATGCCCCCTCAATGCAAGTCTATGGGAGGGGGCATGACTGCCGTCACGCCCCCTCCCATAGACTTGCATTGAGGGGGCATTACTGTGACGTCACAAGCCTCTGCCCTGCCTCCCCAGTCATCCGGCACGGAGCAAAGTTCGCTCCGTTCACAGGATGTCTGGGGTGCCGCAGCCAAGACCCCCGCGATCAGACATCTTATCCATAGGATAGGGGATAACATGTCTAGGGGCAGAGTAACCCTTTAAGGGATAGTCCTGCAGTACTCCTGCTAATGGGAACTGCGTTCCTGCAGGACTTGAGCCCTGTGTGTGTGTGTGTGTGTGTGTGTGTGTGTGTGTGAGATATATATATTTATATTATATATTCCGTAGTAATATTTATAAGATATATAAAAGTAGAATCTTTCCTACAATACAGACAAGAGCCCTATACATCAACAATGCATATAGTCCTATTCAATACCAGGGTATTCTATATATTTTGTGTCCACGTACACATAGCCTCAATGGGGGAGACTTATCAAAACCTGTGTGGACAAAGAGCGGTGCAGTTGCCCATAGTAACCAGATCGCTTCTTTTATTTTTAAAAAGGCCTGTGAAATGAGGGAAGCGATCTGATTGTTGCTATGGGCAACTGCACCGATGTTCCTTTACGCAGGTTTCGATAAATCTCCGCCATTAATCGCCATCAGTAACATAAGATATTCAGCAATACTACAAAAAATGAAGTTGTAAAAACCATTATAACCTGACATGTAGACTCATCGCTATGTATTCCAGACCTGCAGAAGACTGAACGAAACCCAGAGTCCAGAGTGGGAGGGGAGTGTTCTAAAGGAATTAATGTAATAGACAGATCCCTATTTTTTAATATTCAGGGACTCTATAGTAACAGGGACTGTTCCCCAGGACTGGCGCATGGCAAATGTGATGCCAATATTTAAAAAGGGGTCAAAAGGTGACCCCGGGAATTATAGACTTGTTAGTTTAACCTCCGTTGTATGTAAATTGAGGGTTTTCTAAGAGATGCTATTTTGGAATATCTTGATAAAAATTAATGTATGACTTCATATCAGCATGGATTTATGAGGGATCGGTCCTGTCAAACTAACCTGATCAGCTTTTATGAGGAGATGAGCTCCAGACTGGATATGGGGCAATCGCTGGATGTCGTATATATGGATTTTTCCAAAGCATTTGATACGGTGGCACATAAAAGGTTGGTGCATAAAATGAGAAGGATTGGGCTGGGGGAGAATGTGTGCAAGTGGGTAAGTAACTGGCTCAATGATAGGAAACAGAGGGTGTTTATTAATGGTACTTATTCTGATCGGGTGACTGTTACTAGTGGGGACCACAGGGGTCACTATTGGGTCCTGTCCTATTTAATATATTCACTAATGACCTTGTAGAGGGGTTGAATAGTAAAGTAGCTATCTTTGCAGATGATACTAAACTCTGTAAAGCGGTAAACACTATAGAGGACAGTGCACTGTTACAAATGGATCTGGATAGGTTGGAGGTTTGGGCTGGGAAGTAGCAGATGAAGTTCAACACTGATAAATGTAAGGTAATGCACATGGGGAATAAAAATCCGAGCTGGGATTATGTATTAAATGGGAGAACACTTGGGACAACTGAGGGGTCTTAGTTAATAGTAAATTTAGCTGTAGTGACCAGTGTCGGGCAGCTGCTGCCAAGGCAAAAAAAATCATGGGGTGCATCAATAGGGGCATAGAAGCCGACGACAAGGAAATAATTCTACCGCTGTACAGATCACTAGTCAGACCACACATAGAATACTGTGCACAGTACTGGGCACCAGTGTACAAGAAAGATATAGTGGAGCTGGAGAGGGTTCAAAGACGGGCAACCAGAGTAATATGGGGAATGGGAGGACTACAGTACCCAGAAAGATTATCAGAATTAGGGTTATTTAGTTTAGAAAAAATAAGGCTTAGGGGAGACCTAATAACTATGTATAAATATATCCGGGACTATACAGAGATCTCTCCCATGATCTATTTATTAGAGATGAGCGAAGTTACAGTGATTCGATTCGTCACAAACTTCTCGGCTCGGCAGTTGCTGACTTTAGCCTGCATAAATTAGTTCAGCTTTCAGGTGCTCCGGTGGCCGGGAAAAGGTGGATACAGTCCTAGGAGAGAGTCTCCAGGCCACCGGAGCACCTGAAAGCTGAACCAATTTATGCAGGCTAAAGTCAGCAACTGCCGAGCTGAGAAGTTTGTGACGAATCGAATCACTGTAACTTTGCTCATCTCTACTATTTATACCCAGTACTGTATCTATAACAAGGGGGCATCCTCTACGTTTAGAGGAAAGAAGGTTTCTACACCAGCACGGACGGGGGTTCTTTACTGTAAGAGCAGTGAGACTGTGGAATTCTCTCCCGCAGGAGGCAGTCATGGGGAACTCTGTAAGAGAGTTCAAAAGGGGTCTGGATGCATTTTTGGAGATCATCATCACCGGTTATGTATACTAGATTAATAGGGACAGAACGTTGATCCAGGGATTTATTCTGATGCCATATTTGGAGTCGGGAAGGAATTTTTACCTCTAGTATGAGGTTTTTTTTGCCTTCCTCTGGATCAACTCAGTAGGGACTTCATTAGGGTTATAGGTTGAACTTGATGGACTCTGGTCTTTTTTCAACCTTATGAACTACGTAATGAGTACAAAGCACAAAAAGAGAGTAAAAAAAAAGATACATAGGTTTATCCAGGATGAGGAATCGCACCAGGCCTGTTCACGGGTTGTGTTTAGTGTGACAGAAATCAAGGACTAAGCTTCAGCACCCCACATGGCCTTTATTGGGAGAAATCAGCCTTGTTTTTCTATTCTTGGTCAACCCCTTCAAAACCATCAGTGACCCTCAACACACCATTAAAGTCCAGAACCCATGGTGGCGAGATGCTTCTGGGTGTTCAGCCATACCGAACTCTGTAAAATGACTGACTAAAGTCGGGGTATAAGGAATAAGAAAAAAATAAAAATCCCAGGCGTTATGTACACTGGCCAGGGGTCTCCATTTGTATTTCTGCAACAACCACTTGTTGAGGATCCCTGTCAAGGATCCATCTTATTGAGGTGCTCCCTAGTGTAGTATTTGGAGATGGACCAGTTACTACACTTATGGTGTCGCACTAACCTTTTCTGGTCGTGATATCAGGTAGGCACAACACTATGGTAGGCTTAGGGCAGTGTTCCCCAACCAGTGTGCCTTCAGCTGTTGCAACAGCTGGAGACACACTGGTTGGGGAACACTGGCTTAGGGTAAACGAGACTGATACAGTCTGCTGCTCAATGGCTCGTATCCTCGTATCCGGACGTTAAAATTTAACATTGAAGTTTATGGGAACCGGATGTTCAAAAAAAAAAAAAATAATAATAATAAATAAATCAAACACCCGTTATCAGTTATTGTCAGGTTTTTTTTTACATCAATTTTTTGTACTGAGCATGCTCAGTACAGCTTTACAGAAACAAAAAGTTAAAAACCTGAAAAAGAAAACAAACAAACAAAAACATGGATGAACAAGTTTTTTTTAAAGAAAAAACCCATCAAAAATAACGGATGATGGTCATCAGTTGTCATCCGTTATTGCCAGGTATTGCATCAGTTTTTTTTTTTATCCGTTATTGTAGAATAACGGCAGTAAAAAAGCAGGATGATACCTGTAGTGTGAAAGGGGCCTAATGGTGGTCAGAAAACTACGTGTGACACCCCAGTAAACACGCTGCACTGACTTGTTTCCACCTCCTAACCTCTGCCATCACAGGTCTTGCCTTGGACTTTTTATGGTGAATCTCTTGGACTTGCGCACTTTACAGGCTCAGGAGGTCAGGTAAATATTCCCATAAAACCCTTTTCTTGCATTGTCACATTGTACAATCACATCAGCCCAGGATTATTAACATGGATAGAAGATAGAATCTGTTCTGTATCCCGTACCGGTCTGTACTACCTCACCGAGGAAATAACACTGTTCAGTGCCCAGGATTGGGGGGGGGGATTTATCAAAACCCGTCCAGAGGAAAAGTTGGCAAGTTGCCCATAGCAACCAATCAGATTGCTTTTCATTTTTAGAGAGGCCTGTGAAAAATGAAAGAAGTGATCTGATTGGTTGCTATGGGCAACTCATCAAAACCCGTCCAGAGGAAAAGTTGCTAAGTCTCCCCCCCCCCCCCCCCTGGTCTTCTTTCATGCAGAATGAATATTCCATAACGGAGCATTTTTGGTTTATTCATAAATGACATTGTTTTAGGATAAAGTGTTGGTATACTGCTATGATGTCAATGTCCTGGAACTCCCACAATCCTCAAAATGAAGGGGCTGTGGTGATCATTTAGTACTGTGGTCCCTACATAGTGGTGCACCTGTTAAATGGAATCGGGGTATGCTGCAGTTTCCACCACAATGGTTGGCTGGTAGTGCCCCTGTGCTGGTAGAACACCGAAGAGACATTGGGCCTTTCCTTCTCCGGATTGGTTGGGGGGGGGGGGGGGGGGGGGGGAAATCAATAATGTAATCCCCACCAGATCAGCATGTTCCGGCATTATATGAGATTGTGTGTTAATTTTTTACCACTTTTTCCCCCCTTTTTTTTTGTTTTAACTTCAGATCAGTTTATCCTGTGGGCTACTTCAGATTTGGAGGACTATCATGACCAGCATTTTTTTGTTTAACATCGACAATTTGTTTTTTAAATGTGCAATATTATATATATATATATATATATATATATATATATATATATATATATATATTTATTTATTTATTTATTAGGGATCGACAGATATTGATTTTTTTAGGGCCGATACCGATAACTGTGACCTTTCAGGCCGATAACTTATACTGGAATATCGGTATAGGTTATCTACCCAGCTTTAACTATTGAAAGGCTAGGTTCAGACTACGGTATCTCCGAGCAGAAAATTTCCAACCGGAGTCAGTAGGCGCTAGGACCACGTGTACACTGCAGTCTCCAATAGACTGCAATGTGTTCCGTGAGTATTTCCACCTGAAGAAAGAGCATCGCCATTCTTCAGGTGGAAATTTCCAAGCAGATTTTCCGTTCACAAATTCCGACGTGTGAATTCCTGAACGGAAACCCATTCACTACACTATACATTTTAGCAAGCAGAATTTCTGCCTGCAATTTCAAAGTGGAATTGCAGGGGGAAATTCCGTAGTCTGAACCTAGCCTTACTGGCCCTCCCCAGCCTAAATAACGCCAGCCTGTTACCACCGAGGTGCCAGAACGCCATATTTGATGGCGTTGGTATTTGATTTGAGGCCTGTTGGTGGTAGTGGCTCTTCCTGACACCCCTCTGGTGGTGGGTACCGGGGTAATAATCGAGGGTTAGCGCTAGCCGTTTTGGTGCTAAAAGCTAAGCCCCGGCTTAGTAATGGATTCTGTCTATAAGAAAGCTTCCACTACTAAGCCTGTAAAGTAAAATAAAAAAAAATATATGTTTAAAAAACGTATTCGAAAAACACTCACAAGCCCTCGTTAATAATTTTATTAACATTAAACAAATTTAAAAAACACTGTCGTAGTCCACAGGATACACAGATCAGAAAGGAGAAAAAAAATAAAATAAAAAACAAACAAGGAAAATAGGTTACTACATTTATTGTAACACACCCGTACCGCACAACTACAATTCCCAGCATGCCCTTACAGTAAGGACATGCTGGGAGTTTTAGTAGTGTTGCATGGGCGGGAGATGTGAGGCGGGCGACAAGCTTGTCACCCTCCTGTACATCTCCTACCCGCTCGTCTCCCGTGCCTGTGTTTGTTTATCCTTCTGGTTTCTCCTATTTAATACAGCAGCGGTGCGCCCGCATATTCCTAGTGCCTAGTGTGCCAACAGTTAAACCTCTCTACTGTCAGACCACACACATCTGAGTATTATATGTAGATTTAGCAGGACCACGTTGGCCACTTGGAAGAATTCACGGTCATCGCACGTTGTTTTATCTGCAGTTTCCATCTGACAGTAAAGCAGCTCCAATAAACTGATTTTGTGACTGATAACCTACAAATTGAGTCAGTTTTACTTCAACCAGAAAAGAATAAGAGGGATTTGGTATAAACTGTGAATACATTTTGTATATATCTATATGGACAGTAGAGCTGTAATACACCCCTGCCCATTCTTGTTTATTTCACTTTCATTTCTTCTCTTCCTAGGTTAAGAAAACATTGTAGGTGATTACGAAAATCTGATTCCACTGGAAATGACATGAAGTAACACAAGGATGTAAGTAAATCTACCGAGCCATGAGTCATAAAGACCAGGTTAACTCAAACAACCTTCTTGTTGGTAAGAGAAGAGCAAGGCATCTATACTGGAAAGTACACTAATACTGGGTCTATTTGCTGAGTAAATAAAGGCTAGCTTATCCCTATCATCGCTTGTGGGACAAAGCCACACTGTGAAGATGTAGGACTATACATATGGAGTAAACACGGCCCATAGAGGAAGCTCAGTTTGCCACAAACCGCCGCCTCCGACCATAGGATACTCTGGATTAGAGGCCGGTGCACTACTCAGAGATTCCATTCCCTGAGCTCCACAATGGACTCTTCTGACAGAACTCATTCAGCCCAGCTACGGACATCTTGGTCTGAAGTGTTGAAGTCCAGGATATTTTACAAATTTTTTCTTAATTTCCAATAAATCTAACCATTAATAAAAAGGTCAACTCCAGTCAAACAACAAAAGTCAATGTGAGCATTTTATGGCACTCTCTTTCAAATGATGGTGCTCGAATAGGGTCCCAATCCTTCATTCAAAAGTAGAAATAAATTCAGCACTCCTATACAATTGAGAATGTGTAGGTTGATTCCGCAAATTTAGCAATCCAACAGATTATTTAATTGACGTTTCGATCCGTATATGGATCTTCATCAGATATCCTGGATTGCTGCGGAGGCTCGTGCAGGAACGGCCTATAGCCGGGAATTCAGAGTTTTGATGGTGCGAACTATGATGTGGTGTGATCTGTGTATGCACCACACGATCATAGATCAAACCACCAGAACTCTGAATTTCCGGCTATAGGCCGTTCCTGCACGAGCCTCCGCAGCAATCCAGGATATCTGATGAAGATCCATTTACGTAGCGAAATGTCATTTAAATCTGTTGGATCACTAAATTTGCGGAACCCCCAACAAAGTCAAGGAGCCTTTAGGTTTAGGAAAAGTAATACTGTAGCCGTAGGTTCAAAAGAACATGCTTGGTATCAGCTGGGCCTATAGCAACAAGTACATTCAGGAAACTTTATATTGCATACACCAAACATACGCTGCTGAATTAGTGCGAACATAGCCTTAATTTGGCACACTGCGGGGAAAAGGGGTGGGGGGTTTGGTGTCCTGGATTTCAACATGCCAATTCATTTTGTACTCCGGCAGCTTTGTTAGCGGTTTATCCCCTTCTCAGACACTTTCTCCCATTTTGCCCTTGAGAATACATGCAGAAGTGTGAGGATCAAGAGAGATTGCTTTTGCTTCCCCATAAACCTCACCACACACTGGGACACCTCCGATACGGTAGCCCATTCTCACGCACCCAAGAAAACCCTCCTTAGCTACTGCCATAAGCTTAAGGCCTAACCCTCGGGTCAACAACCATCCACCCAGACCCCAACATGGACACCTGGAAAGGAACTGCAATGAGGAGAAAGGTAAACAAGGAACAAAATGATCACGTAGGTTTAAAGCCAACATGCCCAAACTTTGCCCCCATCTCATAAGGTTGGGTTCACATCCCCATTTGAGTGTGAGCTGCACAGATACGATTTCGGAAGCTCAAATCGGCTGAAATCGTATGTGTGCGAACTACTTTTATGGGGCAACGTCAGATTTTTGACACAGACTGAAAAATCGTCCGCAGCCCTTATAAAAGTTAATAGGTCCGTACTAGTCTGTGTACAGATAAGATTTCAGCTGACCATTGGATTATGAAATCGTCATGTCAACCCAGCCTTAGGTTTTCCTAATATGAGGAGGAATTATTCTATCCTTTTTCTCTTCTATGATTTTAGAGAAATTGATTTGGGTGGTCTAGATGGGATGAATGGTTCTTATCTGCTGACACTTTCTATGTTCCTCTCTCTACAAATGTTTGCACAGAGTACCACCCTGTGATGACAGCCGTATGTTTTGTACACTTCACCAATTTAATAGGCAAGTGCAATGGAGAGACCATACATGCATGTTAACCTCAATGGGAAATAAGGTTCTACCAGTCACTTTGGGAACAGCTGGTCTCCCATGGGAACAAAGGATCAGGCATGTTGAAACCCAACCACCATCTATCCATCCCTGACATCTGCAACAGTGGTTCACAGGCTTCTATACAAGTGCAATAGTCAGCCACGACAGCTAATTTTGTTGGGTAAAAGCACAGTCTCACCCAACAGCAAATTACGATGTGTCTGTAAAACAGACAAATTTTAGCCACATAAATCAAAGTTCATGCTGGAAACCTATTCAGAGTGAAGCACCAGAATGTCACATTGTAAACTTCTTATGAGCCACTTACCATGCAGTCTCTGACAAACAACATTTATTGCTCTCTGGTTCTGCCCTACTTGCCTTACCCCAGTAAAACACAAAGTTGGTGCTATGAAGCCCTGCACTACTTCACTCTTAAGCTCAACTGCATGCAAAAAACCTGAGCACTTCTAATCCTATACGGAGTGGTACTGTATGGTCCGAACAATGTCTAGCGGCAGCATTTTGGGATTGTGTGGATGGGACAGTTAAATAGTTTTCTGGAGAAGCAAAGACGACAAGACCCATGAACCCCTTTATGATTGAATAAGCACTGTCAGATACAAAAACTCCAGAATGACAAAGCAAGTGAGCAACAGATAGAAGGTATTTGTTAGAGAAATATAGGTGCTATATAGATCAGGTATATGTACTTGATCAGGAACTAAGTAACATCTATTACATTTAGGTTTTTTAGTGTGTGTGGGGATATGACGGTACTTATTTCTGCAGACCATTAGCCTAGGTACCAGGAGTGCCAGCACCTGATCCAACACTAAGCTGTGCCACCATATTCTGAAGGGGTGTACACAGGTTGTGTCATCTCTGCATGTCATAATTTTGCACATGGAAACAGATTAGGTTTTGAGGGTGATTTTTTATAGAAAGCCAAATTACTCCAAGCACACGTGTGTGGGATGAAACCAGAGTACCAGAGAAATTTCTTATAAACTTTGGAAGTCCACGGTAACTCCAAGCAGATGTTGGTTTGGTTAGCTTCAAAACCAGAACCCTTGGGCTTCGAGACAAACAAGCGAGCATATTTTTTATTTTTTTTGCCTCACACATACAAGTTGTAGAGTCTTGTTTATACATGCCGAAGGTGAATTGCGTCAGTACGAGTACAAGAACCTGGACTATGCTGACCGGACAAAGAAAAAAAAAAGAAAAAATCAACTTGGGGAATCCCACATGTTGCTGGTCATTCCGGCACTCACTTGGAAAGCTTTTTCCCCAGAGGCACTGACTCAGCAATTGCTTACATAAAGCTAACCATTTGCTCCTTGATGCTTTCTTTTCTGCTTTGTTGAACAAAGGCCGCGCCGACCTCCCTGCTGCTATTCCAGCACAAGAGGAACAGCTCTCCTTTATGGAGGCCCCTGTGAAGGTCATATAGACTAACTCCCAAAGCCTTGATGCCTGACTTCCTCGTGACGCCAGTGTATGGATTCCCTGCCGTTTAACAGAACTCCCACTACACTTCCCTGCCAACAGTGGGGCTGGTCATGGAAGACAGACAAAAGACCCTTTAGGCAAAAGGGGGTGGGATGAGATAATCTGCTCTGTGCGCACAACGAGTGACAAGGCTTCATCTTACAGACCACAATGAGCTCCGCAGTTGTACATTTACTGGGAGGGCCCCCGTCAATACCGGGTGACGGCTACAGATTAAGCTCATTAAAAAGGGGAACGTGCAAAATACACAAAAAAGTTAATGCAACTCTCTTAAATTGGAAATTTTAATATGGGATTTTTGTATTTGTTTAAATATTTAAAGCGGTTTTTGCATCAAGGAAAGAATTGTTTTATCCTCAAATACTGTCATTACTTACGGGTGCCAGCATTGGAACTCCCACAATACACAAAACAGGAGTGTGGGGGGGGGGGGGGGGGGGGGAGATGGCGCGGGCCATTTCTCAGCACAGGGCTGCTCCGTTTCCAAACCAGGGTGCCTCCAGCTGTTGTAAAACTAAAACTCCCAGCATACCTTTTCTGGTAGTGCAATCAGGTAGGCACAACACTATGGTAGGCTTAGGGCAGTGTTTTCCAACCAATGTGCCTCCAGCTGTTGCAAAACTACAATTCCCAGCATACCCGGACATCCTTTCACTGTCCGGGCATGCTGGGAATTTTAGTTTTGCAACAGCTGGAGACACCCTGGTTGAGAAACACTACCTTAGGGCAAAGAGAAAAGAACATGATTGTGGGAGGAAAACCAAGGTGGGACAGCTTTGCTATATTGAAGAATATGTAAAAGAAAAAAAAATACAAATAAAGTAAAGGGCGATATACTATCTAGTCTAACAACAGTGGAATAAATGATTGAAGGCAATGGTGCGAGGAATCACCGAAAAGATGGATTAGCTGGATAGCATTAACCGGAAAGTAAACAAGCCATTACCGGACAATTATGGGGGAAAAATAAAAAATATAAGAATATTAGAGGTGTACCCTCACTGGTTAGTGCTATCTAGCTGCTACTTTCAGCGATTCCTCTGAAACTGCACCACTGCCTAAATTCACGCATGGCATATTTGTACAGCAATAACCACAATAAATAATGCTGCAATACACAAAAATGTATATTATAATACACACACACACACACATTACATACACTGCTCAAAAAAAGGGAACACTAAGATAACACATCCTAGATCTGAATGAATGAATTGTATGAAATACTTTAGCCTTTACATAGTTGAATGTGC